>NW_026933082.1:0-5456 GCF_032062105.1 Saccostrea cuccullata
TTTTTTTTTTCATATCTCAAATTCTAATACATTAACACATTTCCTTATTCAATACGCATTGTATTCCACATAAAACAGCGAAAAAACGTTAAATAAATACAGCAAACAATAAATACCTTTTAATAACACTAGAAAACGTATTATCAAAGGCTGTTTAAATAACCCAAATTTGTAAAACGAGTGTAGATGACACTTTCAACTTCTGACCATGCCGTCTGTCTCAAACAATATGGCGACTGTATGTGAACTTTTTCTGAACATCGAACCCGAGTGAATTTTTGTCGGTAACGTCGTACACATGCATGTTCCATGTTAACTTATTTTTTAAAAAGTACAGTCTTAAAAGGTTATTTCCTTGTACATAAAGTTTATTATAAAATCAGATAAACACTTTGAGATTAGCATTTTAAAAGTATATGACAGATTATTTGTAAGTTATCTTCAAAAGTATATAACAGAATATTCTATTATAATGACAACAATGATCATATAGTAAGAAAAAGATAATAACATGATATTTCTAATTAATTAAATTAAGTATCTTTGTATAAGCTACTTATGTACCAAGTCTTACTGAAATCGAACTAAAACTTCATTAGGAGAAATAGCATTTTGGAAGAATTGCACAGAATATTCTATTTTTAGTAACCATGGCAACACCGTTCATCGAAATCAAAAACCGATGCACTATTTTATGTATCTTAATGTAGTCTAATCGTGTGCCAAGTAATATTGAAATCAGACCAAAACTGTAGAAGGATTAGCGTTTTAAAGGAATTTCTCAGAAAGTTCTAATTTTAGTAACCACGGCAACATCGTTCATTGAAATCAAAAACCGATGCACTATTCAATGTATCTTAATGTAGTCTACTTGTGTGCCAAGTAATATTGAAATCAGACCAAAACTGTAGAAGGAGAAGCGTTTTAAAGGAATTTCTCTGAAAATTCTATTTTTAGTAACCACGGCAACTCTGTTCATCGAAATCAAAAACCGATGCACTATTCTATGTATCTAAGTGTAGTGTACTTGTGTGCCAAGTAATATTGAAATTAGACCAAAACTGTAGAAGGAGTAGCATTTTAAAGGAATTTCTCAGAAAATTCTATTTTTAGTAACCATGGCAATACCGTCCATTGAAATCAAAAACCGATGCACTATTTTATGTATCTTAGTGTAGTCTACTTGTGTGCCAAGTTATATTGAAATCAGACTAAAATTGTAGGAGGAGTAGCGTTTTGAAAAATTGTTTACAGACAGACGGACAGACAGACGGACGGACAGACAGACAGACAGACAGACGGACGGACGCCGGACGCATTACTATCGCATAAGCTCTTCTGGTCTCTGACCAGTAGAGCTAAAAATAGTGTTCACATGAAAATGTGATAAAAATGAAAAATCAATTGATCTAATTTTGTATACAAGTATTATATATCTAAATCATAACTCTAGACCTTCGGAATCTGTCTCCTAGCAGTACAGGAACAGCGCGCTAGACCACTCGGCTATCTTTGCAAGTCTAAAAACTTAATTTCGATGCCAATGGAATTCTCGCAGCGCTGCCCTACACTAAACGGTCATTGAGAATAGAAGTGAAATACAATTATTTGGACATTAGTTTTAACAGAGTATTATTATCAATACACGTTGTAATGAAATTAGATATTATTTATAAAGCACATTTTACAACAACTGTTAAACTAACATAACTGCCCTAAGTGAAGAAGTATTAAAATAGAACGCAAAGAGAAATTCAATTTTACATGGATACCCACTTCCGGCCCAGCCCGGGGTTGAACTCTCGACCTTCGGAATCTGTCTCCTAGCAGCACAGGAACAGCGCGCTAGACCGCTCGGCTTTCTATGCAAGTCTTAAAACTTGCTTACGATGCTGATGGAATTCTCGCAGCGCTGCCCTACACTACAGGGTCATTGAGAGTAGAAGTGAAATACAGTTATTTTTAGACATTAGTTTTAACCAAGGATTGTTATCAATACACGTTGTAATGAAATTAATTATCATTTATAAAGCACATTTTAAAACAACTCTTAAACTAACATAACTGCCCTAAGTGAAGAAGTATTAATATAGAAAGCACAGAGAAATTCACTTTTACATGGATAAATATTATATTATTTATTATTAATAATTAATTCCATTACCAATCGATTGATCATCGTCATGTAATAAAAAAATCCTTATATTTACATGCTTTTGATTTCGCAAATCCACGTGCCCCAGGCCTTGCTTCTGTTTAGCTATTTGTCCCGCCCTGTACGTGATTATTTTAAGCCGCTCCTTTTGATGAGCAATACATGTACATGTACATTGATGGGGAAATAAAGTACATTGACTATTTTAATTTAAACTCGGACAAAGACATTGGAAATGTAAATATATAACAATAAATGCAAATACCATTGAATTAATAAGTTTAATGAATGTAAATTCCCATTTTTCAGCATCATTCCTATAATCAGGGACTTCTGATTGGATTGATTATATGTGGACTATTGGTTATCACATTAACCGTGATCGTCATTGTGCAAGCTATATACAACATGAAGACTAATAAAAGGTATAAGGGGATAATGCATATTTGTTGTTTACAAATATAATCATAAAATTCCTCAATATTATTCTTTTTAAATTGAGATCGATAAAAATATTAATCTTTTCAAAGTACGAAATATTTGTTTTAAGACTTTTATTTAATAATTTTGAAGTTTAGTTACTCTTTTGCAGAATGCAATGTCTTGCCGATACTATTAACAACTTGACAGGAAATCCAGATCCAGTTGCAACAACCAGCCGTTCAAATTCAGCATATTCTACTTTAAATCAAGAGCAAGCTTATGATTTACCTGAACGACAATACGATAAAATTTCTGATGCTTTTAAGTACTTAAAATTCCATTATCAAATAAGTAAAAAAATAAAAATAAAGAGAATATATAAAACAAAACAATTTCTATATTTAATATTTTATTTAACAATCGTTTTCCATATATTTTAAATCTAATCTCTTTTTGACAGAATGCAGAGGTTCGTGCAAACAGTGACAGTTTGACAAGAAATCCAGAGACTGTTGCAACAAGCAATCCTTCAAATTCAGCCTATACCACTTTAAATCAAGAGCAAGCTAATGACCCTCATGAGCATTATTACAAAGAACTTGCGAACATAACGTTTCAAAGTACTTAGATATGGGGTAATAGATACAGTTAAACATCTCTAAATGCAAGTGAAAAACTTTTAATTCATGTTAGCATACATTATAATAATTTACCTCGCTATAATTATTTTATACAATGCCTTATCTGATTGGTTCTGATAGATTATCACATGACAGAGGCATAAAACTCCATATTTCCCTGTCGACGACATGCTTTTCAACCTCTTTGGATGCTTATGCGATTTCCCCACAATAATTATTGTTCGCTGAACGAAAACTGCCGAGAGTAGTACAAGTTCATCTCACAAAAATCAAACTGGAATGAAAAATGAATCTGACAGAGATATCGAATTTAAAGTTAACATTTAATTTTTTTTTTTAAGTTTTTACCTGTATAATAAACAATTTATTGCATGAAGAAATTTCGGAAAACATGCAGATTATTGAGTTAAGAAATATCATATTCCCTCACGATCATGCTATAAATGTGAAGTATATGTTCAATAACAATCATATAAAATGAAATTTTCCGAAGATCCAATAGGCATTGATAGGACGGTCGTTATCATTCCTATTACTAATGATACCTGAGCAGCCCGCAAACCATCTTGCAATTACATATGTATATAGAAAAGCGAAATGTCAGCATATATTTTTTTCTACACATTAAACACAAGATAATTTCAATTTTGCACTACTAACTTTAAAAACCAAACAACTTCTAAGTCATTGTGCGTCACAACGTAGCAAAACGGCGACCCGTTCTTGTAATAAATGAAGTTTTACTCATAATTAATTCGACTTAAATGTAAATATAAAGCTAAACAATATTTTAAAAGTTCACTGGGAAATGAACTTAGTTGGTACACGATCAAATCTACCGAGAAGCCCTTCAGGTTTCACCGGATTTGACCATGTGACCAACTTATCCATTTCCAAGAGAACCTTAAACGTTGTTGTTAAGAGCCATTCTCTGTAATGATTTGAAATTTTATATAGGAGCTGTGGCACGCTTAGTCTCAAAATTTCTCCAAACTCTCTATAATAAAAGTCATTGATACCCTAAACTGAAATCAGGCAAAAATTGGTTGCTATGTTTTATAGTTACCATGGCAACATGTCTTAAAAGTTCGAAAAATGGCATTTTTTAACATGTTTAGAGCCCCATAGATAACATTTGCGACAAAGCAAACAATTGGCAATGATTGTTTCCAAAAGTTGAAGGTCAGATGTCTCAAATGCATGATAAACATCTTTGGTAAATCAACTATTACATACGTTACTATGGTAACAAAGTATTCAAAAGTAAAAAAAAAAATTCATTTAATTTTATAAAGTCATACACGTAAAAATAAAAAGCAATTATAGGATGAATTGTGACCAAATAATAGAGAAAAAAGAGCCTTGAATCACATACCAAGAACAAAATACGATATTTTATTTTGGTTGGCAATGGTTGCCAAGGTTATTATACCACAGAGAGTCGTCAAAGTAACACTCTGTATGTTTAAATCTGATCCTATCTTTTAAAAAAGCACATTTCCTCATAACTAATGATCAATTTTTAAAGATGTTGGTGTGCTCCTATTTTTCCCCTTTAAAAAAATTCAGATTAGATTCTTTAAATAGAGCGTTGCTATGGAAATAAGCAGAAAATATATGCTTAAAAACCTGAAAAATATTTTCTTTCCTTGATAGTACCCTTAAATGTAGATTCCCAAAACTTTTATGATTGATATTTATTAACAGCTAACCTGCCTTTTAATTTTGACTATCATCCAATCTCTAAGTGGATGCAAGAAGTTGGCACACAGGGTTTAATACTGATATAAAGTTCACAAAATCGAACATTTTCCCTTCTTGGTAACCATAGCAACAGTGTTGTTTTCTTCATCAAATTTTATCAACATATGATATTCAACTTCAGTTCTAACAGATAAGTACTATTCAAGCTGAGTCCTTTAATTTGTTTCTTGATTAAATGGCAATTTAATTCTTAATGCAGCGAAAAATAATTCACTTTTAAGCACTGGTACTTTGTTTCCATGGTAACACTGCAAAGTAGCAATTATACCCAATTTTTCTTATGGTTTTGGTGTTGCAAGGTCCTAAGGATGCATATTTGCCAGTCTTGAATTTTCATGTTTTTCCTCAAGACAGTAGCATTAACCCAATCTTAGTTACTGGTTTTGCATGGTTACACTGTGTTAACATGGCAACCATAAAAGTTATTTACAGAATAATATTGCTTACACTTATATACTTAAGGTCAAACATTT
>NW_026933083.1:0-5387 GCF_032062105.1 Saccostrea cuccullata
AAAGCGGAAAAGACAACTGAAACGCAATTTCATTGCTTTTTTGAAATATTTAAAAGTAACATTTCTAAAACGATGTACATACTTACATTAAGAAACGATTTTGTTTTTTTCTTAGAAAATCTAATCGCAAAAAAAACGCAATTCTTACTTTTAACTCAAAATGGCCTGTCATAGCTGTGTACATCTTATTGACTATAATCCTGTTTCAAGGACATCAAGTGTAAATACGTGGGTTAGTTAAGGCAGCACACAGATCAGAATTCGGCAAATTAAGACTTTTTAAAATAATATGTAACACCAATAAATCGTAAATTACTTCACGATTAATACATACCTGGTCACCAACACTTGAAAAATACTGCATTTGCGTCCTAAACACATCGTTTTTGATTTTTCAGAAATTGTCAGGGCCAAATAGAGAAACACCGACATCTTACGAACGAACGTAACTCGCCCTAACTTCCCGTATCTCGATAGTTTTCTCGGGACAAGTGATTGCACGCATATAAAGTTTAAAATCGGGAAAAATAAGTATATGTGTAAAATAGAACGGATAGTGTTTTAACCACTTTGTAATTGAAAATTGCTAATGTTAAATTTATTGTAATCACTTTCAATGTTTTAAAAAAGCAAACAAAAAGAAGAAATACACCATAATACTTAGAAAACACGTTTGTCATGCGTCAGTGATTAACCGTTTACAAACTACTCGTAGTGTGCGCCTTGTTCATATGGGGAAAGGATACTTTTTACTGCTTGAAAAAAATAAATCCGTGCAATCAAGTAAATAGGTAGTGCGCTTTATAAAGGGTATTGTATTGAGATCTAGAGAGAGAGAGAAAGAGAGAGAGAGAGAGAGATATTCTTTTTTAAATTTATTAAAATATCACTTCAAAGAAATAAACGACCATTCATGGTAGACAGTATCTTCTCGTAGACGATGTTTTAAATGGCAAACCTAACTAAATTATCTTGGGCTTTTTGCTTTATTGCAGCCCGGAGGACCGGGCTGCTCTATACATATAAGTTTAAGTGTTGGTGTATGGGGATTGGGGTGGGAGTAGTTATTTAGAAGTAAAGGTTTTCTAAACATTGAAAAGATTGTTAATCAGAATGTTTTGTCTCTTTATAAATTACAAGATACATTATTTATTTACTTCCATGAAGTGAATCTGTAAAATGTATATGTTTTTCATTTTTAAAATATAAAGTTGCTTATCATTTACTATCGAAAAAACGACAGGTCCCTTTTTTTAGAACATCGAATTTTACTTCTCGCATAAAAACGTTCTCTGCACAGTTTGTGTTTGATATTCTAAAATTGAAAATTAATACATTTTTTGAATATAGGTGATGCGTGTGTCTAACTTCAATTTATATTTTATGCAGCCCGTTGAACATTAACTTGAGGAATTGATCAAGTTTAAAATGGTATAGTTTTTGATTGATTTTTATCCGACTTTAAGTTTTCAAAATAAATCGCAACTATCGTCTCCATCAATTAGACGCATGCCTTTTAACAAATATCAAAGCGGTTTGATGATCAAGACTCATTTCCATTGTTTACTTTATATATTTCCCGGGCGACAATTGATGGCTACATCAATGTTTTCTTGTTTTATATATGTAACAGACATGAAGCAAGCAATTTCAGATGGGGGGGGGGGACAACCAAAAGTTTAGAGTCACTACCAAACAATTCCTTGGGAAGCCAAATGAAAGATTTTTTTTGCTGAGGGGGCACAAGTATACAGTAGCTAAGTTTTCTATAATATTACATTGTTTATTTATCGACTTCATGGGGGGGGGGGGCTTATCCCCAATCCCTCAACCCCGTTCCTATATACGCACGTCTGTATATGATGTATATCTGTTTATATAGTAGTAGTGTTTATTTATTATAGTGACATGTGTTAAACAACATGGATAAACATACAGTAATATCATCAGAATACAAACACCCGGCCCGTTGGACCTATATGTCACCTTTTAAGAAATACATAATCTAAATCTATATATATATATATATATATATATATATATATATATATATATATATATATATATATATATATATATATATATATATATATATATATATATATATATGTGTGTGTGTGGATTATAAAAAAGGCAGAAAATATGCATTTACATTGTATGTAGGTTGGTACATTTTTCTTGGTAAAGTTCTTTTCTTTGTCTTAAAGTTATGCTCCACTAGGTCATTGTTTGTTAACCATGCATCAATCGTCAAAATATAAAATTAGAAGATACACTTTATACTTTTGACCACACACAGAGTTATTATGACCGAAGTTCCAATATACATATAAAAACTATAACCGAAATTATAACTTGCATCATTTGTAAGGAAAAATATATATTCACCATCCTGTTGTAAAAGAAAAAAAAAAGATTGATTCCAGAATACCGACAAAAAGATACCGGACTTTTAATAAAAGTGTGAATAATATGAAAACGTTGTCACTTAGTTGTCATGGCTCCTTCAAAAGTATGTGCACACATATGATTATCACAAGTGCTTGAAGACCAGAAAACCTCCCCATACCCACCATCAATATACATACCGGGTCCCAAGCTATTCATATTTGTCTTCTTTCATAAATTAACCGTCTGGTACATAATTACAATGTACATGTATATCATATATATGAACAATCCAAAAAAACCCATAGAATTCACTTTTTATTTTAAAAAAATCATGCCCTTAGTATCATAAAATCACCATCAACTTTTTTAACTGCAGGTATCAATTTTGTATGTTGTAAATGTTATTAATGAAAGAAATCCAAAAGATATCTTTGGACCCAGATTTATATATATTCCAGGGGTTGGGGGTTGGGGGCATAGGTCTTATGATGGTATGCTAATATGTAATTTGCTCTCATACATGTATATCTTAAATTATGTCAAAAACACAATTCACTAAACTTCCATTTTTGCGCCGACCCCCCCCCCCTCCCCTTGAAGGTTGGGGATATTAATTTCGGTCTTGCCGTTCGTCTTATAAGTCTGTCCGTCTGTTACACGTTTGTTTCAAGCAATATTGCGAGAAGCCTTTGAGCTTTTACAGTGAAATTAAAAAATAGCTTTAGGCCTGGGATATTAAGGGGGGGGGGGGTCCTGTCCACTAGCACCCGTGAGAATTATATGAAGATTTTTAAGATACATGTACATGTTTGTAAGAACAAGCTTCATCAACCAGCAAATTACGAACGGACATCCCCCTGGATTTATAAAATGGCTATAATACCTTTGTATTAAAGTCATATTAATTTCATTTTTCGCAGCATATAGTATTCTGAACAAGAATTTCTTTAAAGTTTTTGGGTTTTTGCAATTTAGTTTTAGACCATAACTCCTTATTGTCCCGACCGCCCTTCGTAAAGTACCCCCCCCCTCCCCTTTTACCCCTACTAGATCCGCACACACTATTATTTTTTAATTCATGCCACACAATAATAATTATCTTTTTAAATTTTCCTTTCATTTCCCTTCTCGAACCCCTTTGCTCGTTTAAATGTCCATTGAAATGTATTGTAGCGTCACGGTAGCGACTACGACAAGACGTGGCTTTGAGGTATCTTGTGGGGATTTTATCTATCGAAATCCCAATAAAATTGAAGAATTCAATAATGCAACCGTGAATACAATAGACTACAATGACTGATCCCCGTTTTTGGTTACGTTCGTTCGTAAGATGTCGGTGTTTCTCTATTAAGACCCAAAGTGTCTCTTGCTCTTTTTCTACAAAAGACGTGGCTGTATCAATTTATGACGTAATTCTTAGTGAAAAGCGGAAAAAAACAACTGAAACGCAATTTCATTGCTTTTTTGAAATATTTAAAAGTAACATTTCTAAAACGGTGTACATACTTACATTAAGAAACGATTTTGTTTTTTTCTTAGAAAATCTTATCTCAAAAAAAAACCGCAATTCTTACTTTTAACTCAAAATGGCCTGTCATAGCTGTGTACATCTTATTGACTATAATCCTGTTTCAAGGACATCAAGTGTAAATACGTGGGTTAGTTAAGGCAGCACACAGATCAGAATTCGGCAAATTAAGACTTTTTTAAATAATATGTAACACCAATAAATAGGAAAAGTCATGGATAAAACTTTTGTTATAATTATGCATTCTATAAACTTCAATGGGACTTTAACTACGGGAAGCACGTCACCACGACGTCACCACGTGACGCCTATAGTCAGAAAAATGCCTTAATAAAAAAGTGAAAAAGTTCAACACTACCCCGGGGATAATTAATTTTAATCTGTAATAATAGTTATGCAAAAATATCTCTGTGCCATGAAAATGCTGCTAGAATCCTACTGTCCTATCACAGAAATAATTTTCAGCACTTTCGGACGAAACCGGAGGAAATATTTACACTTTGTTCATAAGATCGAAAAAATTGCATCGATTCCCGTAAACCATACGATTCTAGCAGCACTTTCCAAAATCAAAAGACAAAGAACTTTAGATAGAAACAAAAAATAAGTTTCAAAGTTTGGAGCGTAGTGTTGAACTTTTGCATCTTGTTTGTTACGAACGACAAAGGAAAGGCTGATCGGCAAGTAAACACCCTGTCTTCTTTTTATTATTTTACGAAGAAATAGTAGAAATACGTATATGAGCATACCTTATTCATAAACTTTATTCCCACATGAATCACGCATGATATTCATTCTAAATGATTTTATGGTAACTCCGATTTCTTGAGTTTGTTTACATGAATTCTCGTTACGTTTCACTTTCACTCTGCTACTTCATGACCAACAGTTATGACATCACGGGTTTGGTATTTAACACTGTGATATATACAGAGACGCAGAAACGACAAAATTCAATTTATATTTTGCCTCTATATATTTTGATTCATTTTTACGACCTCAAATCAATCTTAGATATCGATTTAAAGAAATTGTTATCTCTGTACTTCACGTCATATACCTTACTATGACGTCATATCATATAAGCAAGTTGAATATTTGTTGTAACCTTAACATACCTGCGTAATAGTATTCAATAATTCTGCAAAATAGGAATACAAATGAGTCTACAAGTCATCTTAAGTAAAAAAAAACAGACTAAATTATCTAGAAATTAAAATAAAGAATGATGGCAATGAAGTCTTAAACATGTACAGTGTACATAACATTTCTCTGAATCACTCCATGTACTAAAGTACGTAGAGATAAATATCAAGATATTGAGTTCAAGATCTCATCTTTTAGTTGTATGTTCAGTGCATGTAAAGAGACGGACCTTTATGGATTACTTACTTCGGAAAAAGGTAATGTTTTGAAAAGAATGTGTGACAACCAAGATTAATTTACCTTTTCCATCTTCAACTACACT
>NW_026933084.1:0-55094 GCF_032062105.1 Saccostrea cuccullata
AAGAGTATATTTTCTTTTGGCCTTAGATAGTAGTAGGACGAATAAACAAAATTTTCAAAATACATGTATGTACCTTTTTATCAACGGCAAGTTTGACAATTATTTCTTATAAAATTAATTGAATGGATTTTAGTTATTTCATTATTAATCTTATCACTTGTTTCCATAAATCTGAGAATTTTTCTATGTAAATGAATTATATCAATTAAAATTTGGATAAAATGTGACATAAGTCAATATTTTGAACTACTCTCCAGAAAACAAAAACAATAATTTATAAACTTGAACAAGAAAAAGGAACAAGAAATAATATAAACATATCAAATACAACAATACTTACCAAATCTATCCTAAAATAATATGCAATTCATTTAGTTTTCTCACTAGTATATAATATATGCATGTTCTTTTTATATACCAGTATACCATTTTGGTCATTGCATTGTCTGTTCTCAGGTTAGCAAGACACAAGGTGAGAACCTTGTACATA
This sequence comes from Saccostrea cuccullata, assembly GCF_032062105.1. Taxonomy (NCBI): domain Eukaryota; kingdom Metazoa; phylum Mollusca; class Bivalvia; order Ostreida; family Ostreidae; genus Saccostrea; species Saccostrea cuccullata. The sequence continues at coordinate 491 of NW_026933084.1, forward strand.
CTGCATGCTGCATAAAAGTTAGCTGCAGATCTGTAGCGTTATGGTTTTACATATTTGTCTTTGACCATAACAGAACCTGTAATGTAAAAAGGTGCAATTAACAGGGCAATAATTTTTTAGCACTTTTGGGGAGATTTTCTCCACTTTCTAGCACTGGTCAATCAACTACCTTTTATTCCCTAATTCTTGACACATTCTGTATCCAATATGTATATTTTATTCACCTTCCAATCATTTATAGTTGTCTCTACTGGCAATAATCTTGCTTAACGTGGATTTTCAGCAATCTAACAGATCATTTTAATCAAGCAAGTTTATCACTTGTAGAGACGACTATACAGGTTAAGTAGATGGATGAAATATACAGATTAATAGTTCAATAATGTGCCTAGAATTAAGGAGTGAAAAGTAGTTAACTGACCATTGCTGGAAAGTTGAGAAATTCTCCCCAAAACTGTGCAAAAATATTGCGCCGTATATATTGCACCTTATTAGCATTACGGGATCTGTAGCGTTATGGTCAATCTTTGACAAAGACAATGTTAGACATTAGACAAATATATAAATCCATAATGTTACAGATCTGCAGCTACTTCAAGCACAGGGGCATCTTATCCACTCTGTTCTCTACTTCACATATAAAAATACACAAGGGAAGAATCGAAAGTAGCACATTTTTTGTAAAAAAAAAGTCAAAAAACAACTTACTTGAGAAAAGTTACACCTATCCTGAAAGGAACTAGCGCAAATAATGTCCTAGTACTTATCCAGGCTAAAATATTCTAGATATATCCATCGAAAATAGCTTTTATCCGACTAAATCCCCAGCTTTCTGCACAGTGTGAAACTCTTCGCCCAAGAAAAGATAACTCACCCGGATGACAATAGGGTAGTACCCGATGCCTTCCGAGTGCCATTGAGGACATCAGGTACTACCCTATTGTCATCCGGTTGAGTTATCTTTTCTTGGGTGAAGAGTTTCACACTGTGCAGAAAGCTGGGGATTTAGTTGGATAAAAGCTATTTTCGATGGATATATCTGGAATAATTTAGCCTGGACAAGTACTAGGACATTATTTGCGCTAGTTCCTTTCGGGATTTGTGTAACTTTTCTCAAGTAAGTTTTTTTTTTTTTTTTTTTTTTTTTTTTTTTTTTAAAAATCGTGTGGTACTTTCGATTCTTCCCTTGTGTATTTTTATATGTGAAGTAGAGAACAGAGTGGATAAAATGCCCCTGTGCTTCAAGTATGTTTAAAAAGGTTCTTTCAAAACTCTTACCAGGTATAACTAACAGCTTTGAAGTTGCATGTTTAATAAAATATTGCACGTGGTGTCGAGGAAACTCTAGTTAAAACTTAATGAAGCTGAAGTATTGAACATCACTCAATATTTCTCATCAGGCTTCCCATTATTCATAAGAACAATTTTATAATTTATTATAATTTTATATAAATAAACCTAGTAAACTATAATTCAAACCTACGTATACATATAAGGGTACAAAAACAAAACTTACCACGAGGCGGCTTCAGCCATTTTTCAAGAGGAATAGTGCGTGGAATGTCGAGCCCGATGCCAACAAAATAGAATAAGCGATAAATTTTATTATTAACAAAATCTGTTGCGCGAGCGCGCCGACGCGCCGAATACAATTAGCCACCGGTTAACCGTCGAACGATGCGAGTATCGGTTAGTAAAACTGCTATTCGGTTACTCGGATAAAAATACATTTTTCATATTAAATAAGTATAAAATGATTTTTATGTTATTTGTAAATGTATAAATTGACACATTTCCCTATAATTTAATTACCGTTTGGCTTGCTTAAGGATCAGTTTGTTTTGATTAGTTTAATTGATGGCTTTAATTGCCAGAGGTACGTGTTTTGAAAACCTGGGTTATAATAACCTCATTTAAACGGACTTGCGTTAGGGGTACATACTTTAACCAGATGCCGCCGCAAACATCGAGAGCGTGGAAATATTGTTAAAGAACTCGTAATCAGTCAAATTCAAATTATGTGAATCGGAGTTGTCGCATAAGGGTGCTTAATTACTTTAGATTGTCTAATGAAACATATTCCGATAACCAGCGACTTGCAGGAGACTCAACAAAAACAACCAGTATTTACAGGGTATGTTAGTTCTCCCCGATCGCGACATATATATTCTTCATAATTATGTTGATATAATTAATTTCTTGAACAAAAACAAACTCCCCGTTTCAAGTGACATTAAAAATCAAAATTCTTTGAAGATACTGTGTGTGGGGTTTTTTTTAGTCTGGGTTTTTTTTTAGTCGGTATTTGTAAATAAAGTTCATCTTACTTTTGTTGTTTATTTCTACCAATAAGTAAAAGGATAAAATTAATAATAAGTACGGAACTAATAACATAAAATCGTCCGAGTAACCGGGTACTCGATCGGAAGATTAAGCGAGTAACCGGTTACTAAAAATCGTCCGATTTGCCAACACTACTTTTATTTGTTATTGACAGAATGTGACTAACGAGTATGAAAAAGCTTTAGATAAAGTGTCTAAGAATAATGTTTAAGGGTATTTTTACATTTCTGCCTATAGTAATACATATTTATAAATAATCAGGAAAATAAAGAATCATTCGTTTTTCTCAAATTAGCGATACGAAATTTGCAGTCAGACTTTCATAAGCTGTAACTGACATGGCTAATTGTATTCGGCGCGTCAGCGCGTCCACCTCATTCCAATACAAATATCACAAAAGTATGTTCTCCCTGCATTAAAACACTCAAATGACAGCGATTTTCTTTATAAATTAAGCTTTATCGTTTATATTCAGGTCGACATCCCAAGCCCGATTGAATTTTTTTGTTAGGTGGATGCAGAAAATTTTCCCTAGAAGGCGGTGGCTCTAGAAAGAAGGAAAAAATAGTACTGAAAGATGTTCAATTTTGTTATGACCCTAGAGCTTATTGCCATGAAAATCAAGTCTTTAAAAAGGAGATAAAACTCTAGGGTCATAACAAAATACTAGTGAATTTTTAGATTGTTACATTCATGTCGGAAGCAAATTAAAAGTGAAGATGGGGGTCCAAACATGAAATCCTGTTTCATGTGAGGGGGATTGAACTTCTTTCAGTACCATATTTTTAGACACTTCCACTTACCCCTATTCGATTACACTGCAAAATGGGGGGGGGGGCTAAATCTACTCCCCATTATTAATTACCTATGTGATGTCTATCTTTGAACCCCCCTCCCCGTTCCAACACCTACATGTATGTTTCTACGCAAAATAAAATTTATAAAAACCAAAACAACAAATATTGTTAGATGCTTTAGTTAAAGTCTAGAGAAATATATACATGTATGTATAGAGTAAGAGAAATCGAAGTAAGCCAACTCAAAAAATTTGGGCATATTTCAGATTACTTTTGAACAAATTGTGGTAAGGCATGCATGGATCAAAGGGGATCTGGATCCCTGGAATAATCAACTTTATTATCCCCCCCGCAAACTTCGTTTGGGGGTATATAAGAATCAGCTTGTCCATCTGTCTAGCTGTCCATCTATCCATCTATCTGTGCAAAAGTGTCCGATCCATATCTTCCTTAATGAGGAACATTAGAATCTACTCCACAAAAAGATTGCCCATGACCTAAGTGTGTGTCATGGCCTTGACCCAAGGTCATTTGCGGAACTTCAAGGTCACTGGAAGAAAAATTTTATAATTCGTGTCCGGTCCAGATCTTTCTTATTGATAAACTTGGTAGGTTCCTATTTCACATAAAGATTGCCCATGACCTAAGATTGTGTCATGACCTTGACCCAAAGTTATTTAGGGAAGTTCAAGGTCACTTGAAGAAAAATTTCATAATTCGTGTCCAGTCCATATCTTTCTTACGGATAAACTTGGTAGGTTCTCATTCACACAAACACTGCCCATGACTTAAGGATGTGTCATGACCTTGAACCAAGGTCATTTTGCGAAGTTCAAGGTCACTGAAGAAAAAAATTCATAATTCGTGTTCGCTCCATATCTTTTTTATGGTTGAACTTGGTAGGTTCTCATTTCACACAAAGACTGCTCATGACCTAAGAGTGTGTCATGACCTTGACGCAAGGTTATTTGGAGAAGTTCAAGGCCACTTGAAAAAAGTTATTATTTGTGTCTGATCCATATCTTTTTTATGGCTAAACCTGAATCTACTACTTCACACAAACATTGCCTATTACCTGATTTTCTGTCATGACTTTGATCCGAGGCCATTAATGCAAGGTCAAGGTCACTGACAGAAAAAGTTCATAATTCGTGTCTGGTCCGTATATTTAGTCTGGTTTTTTTATTAGGATGCGCCTTCGTTTCATTTATGAAAATATTATGAGCAATTACATTTGCATTAAAAATGTTTTAGCACTTCTCTCTTCTCTTAGAATAAGATCCATTTTAAATATTCATGATTTAGCACCTCTGAAAAACCAAGCGGGGGTATTTAGTCCCGTTTGGAAAGTTCTAGTTTAAACTGACATAGTGATTTGAGACACCGGCTCCTAGGGAAAATTTTCTGCATCCATCTAACAAAAAAATTCAATCGGGCTTGAGCTGTCGATCTGAATATAGACGATAATGCTAAATTTATAAAGAAAATCGCTGTCATTTGAGTGTTTTAATGCAGGGAGAACATACTTTTGTAATATTTGTATTGGAATGAGGTGGACGCACTGGCGCGCCGAATACAATTAGCAATGTTAGTTACAGCTAATGAAAGTTTGACTGCAAATTTCATATCCCTAATTTGAAAAAAACGAATGATTCTTTATTTTCCTGATTATTTATAAATATGTGTTGCTATAGGCAGAAATGTAAAAATACCCTTAAACATTATTCTTATACTCTTTAGCTAAAGCTTTTTCATACTCGTTTGTCACATTCTGTCAATAACAAATAAAAGCCGTTTGTCTGCACTTTGACCATCCCTGATGTTAGAAAAAAAGTGCGAAAGTCTACATTTTCTGTAGAATTTGCAGCATGTCTATTTTCAAACATGTGTTACTATAAATAGAAATAGAAACCTCTCTTCACATTCTGTATTTCATATATGCTTTCTTTTACTCGTTGGTCACTGAATGCCAATAGCAGTAAAAACATATTGTCTGCAATTGCTCATCCAAAATGTGAAAAAAAGTACAAAAAACTACATTTTTCCGATAGTTTACAGTATGCCTATTTTTAAACTCATATTACTATAAATAGAAATGGAAACCTCTTCTCATTCTGTATTTGATATAATGCTTTCTTTTACTTGTTGGTTACTATATGCCAAAAGCAGTTAAATACAGATAGTCAGCAATTATTCATCCAAAAATTTAGAAAAAAGTACAAAAAATGACATTTTTCCGATATTTTGCATCACGTCTAATTTTAAAACATGTGTTACTATAAATAGAAATAGAAACCTCTGCTACTCATTCTGTATTTGGTATATGTTTTCTTTTACTTGTTGGTCACCATATGCCAATTAGCAGTTAAAAATATATAGTCTGCAATTGTTCATCCAAAATGTGAAAAAAAAAGTACAAAAACCAACATTTTTCTGATATTTTGCAGTACCTCTATTTTCAAACATGTGTTAGAAATGGAAACCACTGCTTCTCATTTTGTATTTGATATAAGGCTTTCTTTTACTTGTTGGTCACCATATGCCAATAGCAGTTAAAAACAGACAGTCAGTAATTATTCATCCAAAATTTTAGAAAAAAGTACAAAAAAACGACATTTTCCCGTTATTTTGCATTACGTCTATTTTTAAACATGTGTTACTATAAATAGAAATGAAAACCTCTGCTTATCATGCTGCATTCCATTGAATGTTCTTTTGTTCTTGTCAGTCACATAATATCAGTTACAGTTAATGACAGTAAGTCGGTAAATTTCCCATCTCTAATTTGAGAATTAGTGGAAAATCAACATTAAACAGTTAATTTCATGTGTCTATTTTTAGACATTTGTACTATTTATAGAGATGAGAGCCTGTCCTCAATAGTTTGTGGGATATTATACTATTCCTTGTTCTTATTGATGAAATATTGGAGATATCCATATTTTTATTATTTATGATTCAGTGGAGCTTCAAAATGAGGAAAAATTGTCCTTTTTCATCATCTTATGAGACATGTCTATATTTAGGCATTTGAAGCTATAAATAGAAAATGGAAATCCCTGAAAATAATATGCATGGTAGTTATTATTGTCCAGTCTCTGACATTAGCACATTGACTTTTACTGTATATTTCATAACTACCTAGCAATGGCATCTTAAACTCTGCCCAAATTTCATTTTTTGGATTTTTCTGAAATATGTCTATTTTTAGATACATGTTACTAAAAATAGCATCGAGATCCCACTCCAATTTTTTCATGAGGGGACACTACTAATACTGACGTTTGACGACACGCATATGATTTGAAAAATTTCCGTAGACAATTTTTTTTATTTAACCTTAAATTTCTCGAAAAATGCCAAATTTTCCATTTTTCACATTTTGAGAAACTATGCTGTTTCGCCGAACCGTTTTCTTAGAGTGTGGTCAATTCTGGAATAACTGGTTATATGCCCTGTATTCTTTAACACTTGATGTTTTCTTATGATACAAAAATTTATATTTGAGTTCACTACATAAAGATAAAAATGCATTCATATTTCCTCAATTTTCATGTTTTTGTTTGGACAAAAATGGCCGAAAATGGCCAAATTCAATGGATCCGTCTCCATGGCAACCGGGTGCACGTGGGAAACTTCTGACACCCTATTTGCTGGTTTTGTACCAAGGTGCACCTGTGGTGCAAATTTCATCAAAATCGGAGATATGTCGTTTCCAAGCCCTATAGTAAATTTTTTGGTGCTTACAGAGAATGCAACTTAAAAGTCTTGCATGTATTTAGTCACAGAATTATCCATTTCCGGTTTTTTTTTTCAAAATCTATGATATAATATTGATAATTCTTTGAAATCTTAAATTAGTATTAAGCCGTATTTCGTTTTGAAACTATCGATTCCTAAATATTTTGAATGAAGAATCGTGCGTTTGCGTTAGCAATCGTGTAAGATCGTGTGACGTGAAGAAAATATGTGCGTGAAGAATCGTTCGTGTAACAGGTTTAATCGTACGTGAATCGTGCGGGATTGTTCGTGTAATGTGATCGTTCGTGTAAGTTCTCAACAATAACGTTGCAGCCACTGTATATACCTTTCGATTTTCAAAACAATTAGACCGCTAAAATGTTGTTTGTGACTTAGTTACACCATATGATCAAATTAAAGAAAAACCTTGTAAAGCTCGAATGCAAATGAGGAAATATTCATTTGAGTTTAGAATAAATTCCGGGGAAAATTTGTCCCATTGTTCCCGCTTTACAGTTAGTGAAAGCCCAAGCTGATTTCCAGAAAAAAATTAAGGTCAATTTGGGAATCGATTTCAGAATCTCTCGAGAAGTATAAGGAATTACGGAATGAACTTTGGTAGTAATGAAGATTGTTTATATTTGAATAGATATGGATAGAAAGTAAAATTGTAAAGCATTTGATTTAATAGAATTTTATTGGCGAAAGTAGGTACCCCATTATAAGAGTTCCATACCTATATTTATTTTTCAACACCTCAATTTTTTTCTTAGCGATCTAAAGGCCTGTGGTACAATCAACAAGAAAATAGCCAAAAGTTAAATTTATCACCACGTTGCTACATCGTCTATTGTGCACCATATTGTCCCTTCCGGTCCATCATATCCTAAGCAGCCTTACCACGTACACAAATCCTCCTATCCGAAATAAAGCTTAATATGCAATTTTGGTCGCGTACAATTTTCATAGGGTTTTCTTATGAAATATTCAAAACACATATCTGCTCAAAATACTACATTTTACAAACAAAGTACAAAAGAAAACATGTTTTCGCCGTTTAACAAGTAAGTGAATTAGAGCGTAAATATATACATTCTCGCTACATTGCTAACAATTTTATAGGGCTGGGCAATAATATCGATATTTCAATATATTGCAATACAATGACAAAAATATCGTATCGCAATACGATTTTGTAATATCGAAATATTGGCAATATGCTTAGATTAAGGAATTTTGTCATTAAACATAAAATGGACTTATGAAAGTTAATTATTAAGCCAAACAGTAAGTGAATTCCATGTGTATAGATCCACCTCACACTTGTAAGTGTTTATATTATGGACCACACATCGTGATAAAATATCACGGGTTTCATGAGCGCCGAATGATTATTAAAATATGTATCCTTACGGCACCCATAAGGAAAGATGTAAAACATGGAGGAAAGAGAATAATTATAAATGAATGCGACTTATCCCAATACCTTACCTCGCATAATAGAAACTGCATATAGATGATCTTGTAATAAACACTCAGAAAATAATTAAGAGAAGCATCTGTAACGTGTCGGACCTGAGCGGTCAGTAGGTCCGTGCTCGGATAACCGAGCTTTACTGGGGGTATGATTAATGCAAAATATACAGATAATGTGACACTTGCCTAGTGTCTTTAAATCAAGTGACCTAACTGCCTTTATGTTATATATATACAATAATACTGGCACCTGCCTGGTGCGTTGTGACAGTTGCCTGAATGAACAACTAACCAAACAAGTCAACAGACACCTGCCTGGTGTCTCCTGACAACTGATCTTCTATGTTGACACCTGCCTGGTGTCTTCTGCAAACCAGTTGGTAACTACACTATACAGCCAAGTGGCTCTAATACAATGCAACTTTGCTATCCTTGCCACAGGGTACACTTTCTTCTACCCTCTAACACGCTTCAAATAACTTAGTCAGCGATAATTCAAGTTGCTTACACACAATGGTAATCAGCTTTTTAACCAAGGTAAAGAATTATACGTCAAGAAACTCCTTCCAAGTTGCATATACCAAATTGCAGATGCCAAGTGGTAGATGTATCACGATGCAGACACAGGCCAGTTGGTCGTACTACCCTTTGTACTCCAACTTAATCAATGTTAATAAGTTTTCAGATACTGTATTAACAAAATACAACAAACTGCCTTTCTTTTGGCATCATAACTACTATTTCTAACGCAACATCATTTATTAATATTTCTTGTAATTTCCTTATGTCAGTCGACCAATTAATTACAATATTTACATTAATTATCTACTATTATACAAACAAATAACGGGAGGTAACTCCTCCAACCGTTTCACTTCCATCCCCTTAAGAACATGTGACCTTTTACAACATGACAAAGAAAATGAAGTATGTATTTACAATTGTTCACCAGCAGTTCACTTAATCTAATACATAGTCTTGCAACCAGGTAGGCGGTCTCCTGATTCTACCCCCACCTTCATTAACAACCAAGTCGTCACCACTTGGAGGTGCTTCTATGTCATTCCTTTCATTGTCACTGACACTTCTCTCTGTGTCTTGACCAGTGTCTTCCTGAGAACTATTGTCCTCCACAACCTCATCTCTTAACGTCTGGCTACGTTTGAGACGCAATCTGTCCACATGCACAATTTGTGGCTTGCCACGCGGTCCACAGTTTACCTTGTAGGTAATGTCTGTCATTTTGTCCATGACTGCATATGGACTACGCCAGTAGCTTGTAAACTTTTGCGACAATCCCGCTTTCCTTACAGGGAAAAAGACATAAACTTCGTCACCCTTCTTAAACTGCTGCCAGGATAACTTCTGGTCATGATATCGCTTTTCCTGATCATAGCCGTTTTTACATTTTCCCTAACATGTCTATGGGCATCTTCTATTGTCTCCTTGAGATGCCAAGCCCACTGATTACTAGGGATGTATTTGACTGCATTGGGCATATCGTACATAATGTCAAGTGGGGTTGATACCTCCCGACCAAACATCATGAAGTTGGGAATGAACCCAGTTGTTTCGTGCACAGATGCTCGATACGCAATCATGACGTAAGGCAAATATCTATCCCAGTCTGAGTGGTGTTCATTGATGAAAGCGCTTAGCATTGTGACAAGGGTCTTATTGAAGCGCTCGACCATCCCATCGCTCTGGGGATGGTACGGCGTGGTGCGAGTCTTCTTTATGTGCAGGACATGGCATACCTCTGAAAAGAGCTCACTTTCGTACTGGCGTCCTTGGTCTGAATATATACTGGAAGGAACACCAAATCGCGATACAACCTCCTCAACTAAGATCTTGGCAACTGTTGCAGCCTCCATGTTTGGCATTGGGAAGCTTTCCGTCCATTTAATGAAATAGTCGGATATAACAAGGATGTACTTGTTGCCATTGTCAATCATGGGCAGTTCACCGAGGATATCGGTTGCGATTCTGTCCATTGGCATTCCACTCTCGACAATTGCCATGGGTGCTCTCTTTTTCTTCTGAGGACTCTTTCTCTTAGAGCATTTCTCGCAGCCTGCAATGTAGGCTCTTGTGTCTGCCTGAAGACCTGGCCAATAGTACTTTTGACGGATTCGTGCCAGTGTCTTAGTCACACCTAAGTGAGCAGCTGTTTCAATATCATGACAGTATTGTAATACTGTCCTACGCTCACTGCTGGGTACATGTACTATTGCCTGTAGGAAAGATGACTTACCACTGTCTTCTTGGTATCTCCTGTACAAGATGTCATTCTCAATGGAAAGGCTTTCCCATTGCGACCATAGGGATCATATGATATACCCAAGTCCACTTATTTCATGGTACAAAGGTCGACTCTTTGTTTGCAGCCAGCCTTTCACTAGTTTCAGGTCTCTGTCTTTGTCTTGCAGTTCTTGCATCTTGTGACAAGGCTCTTTGCCTGGGTTGACAGGAAGAGCTGCATTGACATGTGTCACTGTATTCGCATCTTGGACACTTATTTCATGTGATGCCGATTTCTCCCACTCAGGGTCATAACCACATTGTCGACAAGGTACTCTGCTCAAGGCGTCAGCATTTCTATGCTGTATGCCAGGTCGATGTTGGATCTGAAACTTGTAGGTGCTCAGGGTTTCTAACCATCTGGCTAGCTGACCCTCGGGGTTTTTAAACTTGAACAGCCACCTTAATGAACCATGATCACTGCGAATCAAGAACTCTTTGCCATAAAGGTATAGTTTAAAATGCTTAACGAAATGCACGACTGCCAAAAGTTCTTTTCTGGTCACGCAGTATCTGCGTTCACATTTCGTTAGTGTCCTACTGGCATAGGCTATGACATACTCCTTTCCATCTACATTCTGTGATAGTACTGCCCCAATTGCTTGGTCACTAGCATCTGTGTCTAATATGAATGGAACAGTAAAATTCGGATGGGCTAGCACTGGGGACTGAACCAAATGGTTTTTCAGGCAATCAAATGCCTCTTGGCACTCCGAAGTCCATGCAAATGGTTTCCCCTTCTCTGTCAGAGCATGCAGACACTTGGCAATGGCAGAGAAGTGTTGGATAAATATCCGATAGTATCCACACAAACCCAAAAATGACCTAAGCTCGGTGACATTAGCGGGTACTGGCCACTCTTTGACAACTGCTATCTTGTTCGGGTCTGTGGATACCCCTTGCTCCGAAACAACATGTCCGAGGTATGTCACTTTTCGTGCAAAGAGACAACATTTCTTGGCCTTAAGCTTTAGGTTTGCAGTTCTCAGTCTTTCAAAAACTTTTTCCAAATTGTCAAGCATTTGTTCGAATGTTTTGCCAGTTACAATTAAGTCGTCTAGGTATATCGTACAAATGTCCCATTGCAATCCAGCAAGGACGCTATCCATGAGGCGTTCGAAAGTTGCCGGGGCACAACTCAAGCCAAAGGGCATAATGTTGAATTCGAACAAGCCTCGTCTTGAGGTAAAGGCGGTCTTTGGTTTGTCTGCAGATGCCATTTCTACTTGCCAGTTGCCTGAGCAGAGGTCGAGTGTCGAAAACCAGGTCGACCCAGACAACTGGTCAAGTGACTCGTCAATCCTCGGGAGAGGGTATGCATCTTGCATAGTGCAACTGTTAAGGCGACGATAGTCAACACAGAACCTGTATGTCCCGTCTTTCTTCCTGACTAAGACTATTGGTGAGGACCATGGACTGTTGGAAGGCTGAATGACACCTTTTTCAAGCATGTCGTCTATGTTTTTGTCCACTTCATCTGTCAGGTGAGCTGGTACCCTTCGTGGTCTTTGTTTAATAGGTCTATTGTCACCTGTGTCAATATGATGCTTGACTATTCCAGTCCTGCCAAAGTCCAAGCTATTTTCTGCAAACAAGCTGGTATATTTTAACAGAAAGTCTTCTGCCTGCTTGAACTGTGTAGGAGTCATGTTGTCCTTACTCTTATGAAGTAGATCAGCTAGATCCTTGCGCAACACTTGGGTAGCTGTCGATGTCGTATTTACCACCGTGTCTTTTTTACTGTGTCTATCTCTGCAAGTTGTCCAATTACTGTCACAGAGTGCACTACCTTTGACTCCTGTTCAACATTCATTAGTTTAACTGGCACAATTTCTTGGGAAATTACCACCGTTCTCGCAGTTAGTGTGCTCTGTTGTTTGTTGTACTTGTCAACTGGTTCAATAATACTCTCGCAGTATGGCAGACTTGAACCCTCTGGAACACACACTTTACCAGGTACAATTATCTCACTCCTTGGCGGAATGCTCACTGTCCTAGCCGCTGTAATTCTGAAGCACCCAAGCGACCCTTCAATTGTCATTCTCTCTTTAAGACCATTGACATCGAGAACTTCGTTGCTAACATCGACTTTGCAGTGATTTCTTTTCATAAAGTCTAGACCCAATATGCCATCTGCCTTTAAGTTAGCAACTACTGCCTCATTGTGGTATGTCAATTGGTCAATGCCAATATTGAATTCCGACTTTCCATGAACAGACAGAGCAAAGCCATTAGCCGACATGATGGTCTGCTTTACCTCATGAAGCTTAGGTCTCACTGATGCAGGTAACTTTCTGTACAATGTGTCAGAAACAAGGGTAACAGTAGCACCAGTGTCTACTAGAAACTTAGTTTTTACCCCTTGAACATTTACATCTATGTACAACCCACAATCCTCTATAGATGAACCGAGGCCTACGGACACCTGTGGTCCTGATGCTCTTTTCCCATCTCCTATCTCCTGTTTCATAGATTCTTTACTGGACCCGTCATCTGACTGCTTTTGCCTTCTCTTCAACTGAGGGCAGTTACGCCTGATGTGTCCTGGCTTTTTGCATTCATAGCATCTTATATCCTGCTTTCTACCACTTGCCCCTGTCTCTCTGTATCCGTTGTCGTAAGGTCTTCTCTGGTTAGAGACCTTAAGCTCCCTGAGCTCTTCAGTTATGCTTTTCATATTCTCTTCAACAGATTTCATCCAATTAGCAAGTTGGCCACTATTACATTTGTCAGGTTGTTCTTCAACAAAAGCTGCTCTCAAATGACCTTTGAGTTCTCTGTCTCTCTTCTCTACTCTGTTGTATGCCTCCAGTTCCACAGCAAGGCTAATTGCTTCATTCAAATTGGCAGGGCGTGACTGCTTGATTCTTATGCGGATATCAGAAACAATCAATGCATCGATGAATTGATCCTTTGCCAGTGTCTCACGAACTTCATCTGGCGCAGTTGGATAAGCCAAATTGGTCAATCGTCTGATGCTCTGGCCTAATTCAGAGAGTGTCTCTGTTGATTTTTGTCTCCTCTCTTTAAGTTGTAGGTCAGTCTGGTTTGGAGGAGAAAACCTTTCTCGCAGAGACCTTACAAGTGTCTCATAATGTTGGCTTCTGTCAGTTGGTAAATCACCAAGAACAACCTGAGCTTGACCACGTAGTGATAGGGCTAGAAACAACCCTTTCTTTTCTTCATTCCAACCATTCACATTGGCACAAGCCTCAAAGTGACACTTGTAGTCCAGCCAGGAGCTTGAGCCATCATATGTAGCAGGCTTGACTGTGAGCTTTCTCTCTCTATCGTCTCTTTCCATATGACGATATAGGTCAGGGACATGTGGATCAGGGGATGACTGTCGCGTGTGTGTCCCTTTCGCCAAGTTGTCTGCTGACCAGCTGTCATAATGTTTCTCTGCAACATTGCGGTCATTTTCAAATCGGACTTTTGGTCTTACTCCGTCATATGTACATCTGGACGGTGTGTCCCTTATTTCTGTCCCTTCATCCCAACGACTCATTGTATTTTTCTTTCCTTGTGATCTCTTTTCTGGGATGTCTCTCAATGTTCTGTCATAATCAAATGAGTCATCTGACCGATGAGTTGCAAGCCCACTGTCACGGCTTGTCACTTGGTCATGTCCCCTAGATATAGGCGTCGACTGGTCAAGGCGATACCTCTTTAGCTTTTCTTCCATCCTATCTAAGGACTCCCTAAGACTATCTTCAATTGATTTATTACGTTCAGCCATACCTCCAGTAAAATCCCGACGCTACCACCACTTTTGTAACGTGTCGGACCTGAGCGGTCAGTAGGTCCGGCTCGGATTACCGAGCTTTACTGGGGGTATGATTAATGCAAAATATACAGATAATGTGACACTTGCCTAGTGTCTTTAAATTAAGTGACCTAACTGCCTTTATGTTATATATATACAATAATACTGGCACCTGCCTGGTGCGTTGTGACAGTTGCCTGAATGAACAACTACCCAAACAAGTCAACAGACACCTGCCTGGTGTCTCCTGACAACTGATCTTCTATGTTGACACCTGCCTGGTGTCTTCTGCAAACCAGTTGGTAACTACACTATACAGCCAAGTGGCTCTAATACAATGCAACTTTGCTATCCTTGCCACAGCGTACACTTTCTTCTACTCTCTAACACGCCTCAAATAACTTAGTCAGCGATAATTCAAGTTGCTTACACACAACGGTAATCAGCTTTTTAACTAAGATAAAGAATTATACGGCAAGAAACTCCTTCCAAGTTGCATATACCAAATTGCAGATGCCAATTGGTAGGTGTATCACGATACAGACACAAGCCAGTTGGTCGTACTACTCTTTGTACTCCAACTTAATCAATGTTAATAAGTTTTCAGATACTGTTTTTAACAAAATACAACAAACTGCCTTTCTTTTGGCATCATAACTACTATTTTCTAACACAACATCATTTATTAATATTTCTTGTAATTTCCTTATGTCAATCGACCAATTAATTACAATATTTACATTAATTATCTACTATTATACAAACAAATAACGGGAGGTAACTCCTCCAACCGTTTCACATCCATTCAATCAGATGTTTATTTCAGGCTAAAAAAAGCTGAAAATTTTCCGTATTCATATCAAATTTTTAACGTAATAGATTAACTTTTGGGATTTTCACTATAGTGACAGATTTTTAATCCCACTTTAAACGTATTTTAAGCTTTCGAGTCGTGTTTTTTTTACGGTAAATTTGTCATAAATATACTTAAAGGAAAAAGAAACGCAGGGTAAACTTTTGAGGTGATTTAAATTAATTTGTCTTTTAATTTTTTTCAGTATTCCTATGCACGATTGCGGGGAAAGGGTATATACGTGATTTCGCGTTAGAAATAGGACATTGTATTTCTGTTAAAATGCATGACTGTGGTGAAGGGTGTTACACTGTAACAGTGTCTGTAATATCCGTTGCTGTAGTACCAGAAGCTTTCTAATCTGTATCCCCGCCCGACAAGATACTTTCAGAGTCCGACATTGTACAGCGTGTCAAAATTGCAAAGTCTTGAGTTCTATTGACTTAAAAAATCACAGAGCATGCATGCCAGTCATGTCCTACATAATCTATTTAACAAGTATTACTACGCGTTACCCCTTACACCCTATAAATAACATATAAACAACCTGCAATAATATATTTTCTTTTCTTTTACTTCATAGCAATGAAAGGGAATATCCTCTACACTCTATTGGTGTTAATATGTACAGTACTGCCATCAGGTAAGTAAAGGAAATAGGTAATATTGAATAATACATATGAAAATGTCTCTGACATTTCCATTCTTTTTCATTGAAACACATTAATTTAAATATTCGGAAATCTTATCAGCCGCCCCTGGGTATTAAACAGATCAACTACGTTCATACGACTGTAGCAATGATGAGCAAGGAATTTATTTTCAGAATTTAGAATTTCAACTGATGATGTCAGTTGTTAATTTCAATAGCTATAGAAACAAAAAAATATCATTGGCTGAACATGGCTTTACAACATACAGGTGTAAATATTTAGAATTTATGATATTTTCCTGTCTCTATGCTCTTTAATGATCTTTTGAGAATTTTATGCATAATCAAAGTAGCATTATTTATCTGTCTTAAGCCTGTATTCGCAATATTTTTGAAATTTAGAAATTCGATATTTTACATTAATTGTAATTTTTTCCAATGCAAGTACTGATGTAAAGTTTTAAAAACATTTTTCTTATTTCTCCACACAAGGGACGGGGAAGGGGGTGGGGTTATTTCGTATTTCACTGATGAGGTAAAGTTTTTCTCTGAAAAAAAATTTTTTTTATAAAGACTACGTAGACCCCCCTCCATTTTCCAACACATATCTTTATCCTACAAAAATTATATATTTAAAACTTTGAAAATTATAAAGGACAAGATAGGGTAACGGCGGAATCTGGTCCCTTCTATGAAATAAAATTCAGAACACTGGTAAAATTTCATAATTTGTAGTTAAATTGATGCTTACTTGAAAAGAAGCTCTAATTAAGATTCAAAGCTTGCATGGAAGCCACTAGAGGGTGCCGAAGTAAGATATTATCCAGAATTTCCTCAAATCTGGTGGAATTTCATCATATTTGACTTTTCTCTTCGGAAAAAATAGAGCACAAGCTTGCTTATCTGAGAATTTTACACATAAACTGCAATTGATACTAGTGTATAAAATATATAAATTTGGTAGATAAGCAAGCTTGTGCTTTATGTTTTCCGAAAGAAAATGAGCTGTAAAATCGATGAAAATATGTATAAAAGTGAGAAATTTCGAAAATCGACCTATTTCCTGATCTTCCTGTGACCTCTGTATATTCTAAATCTTAGAACCAATACTCATTTTGTTGCAGGGGTGACAACAGCTTTTTATGGATAAACTGTTGGATCATTCTGAATGAAACACAAAATTGGGGGCCAAATACTGGTCTCACCCTATCCTGTCCTTTATACATGTATTACATCTTTCATTGAAATTATGAAATATTTTCATATTTTGGTAAAAATCTGTGTATTTATTTGTGTTTTTGCGTAAAGGGCGCTTGGCCACTAAGGATCTCTCCCAATGGATAACTTTATGCATTGAAAGCAGCTATTCATGACATTTTAAAGCCGTAATATTAACAAGACGCGTTTGAATCCTTTAGAGAATATTATCAAAATAAAAGAAGAAGTGGAGCATTTAAAAACAATGACGCTGCGGACGTCATGAAACTAAACGGCGACAGCCGATTTGTTCAAATCCGATGCCAACTTCCTGTTTGTATGTGTGTAATTATGTTCCCCAAACGAAGTTGGGGAACATATTGTTTTTACTCTGTTTCTTATTATGTTCCCCAAACGAAGTTGGGGAACATATTGTTTTTACTCTGTTTCTTATTATTATGTTCCCCAAACGGAGTTTGGGAACATATTGTTTTTACTCGGTTTCTTATTATGTTCCCCAAACGGAGTTTGGGAACATATTGTTTTTACTCGGTTTCTTATTATTATGTTCCCCAAACGAAGTTGGGGAACATATTGTTTTTACTCTGTTTCTTATTATTATTATGTTCCCCAAACGAAGTTTGGGAACATATTGTTTTTACTCTGTTTCTTATTATTATTATTATTATTCTTTTTTCTTCTTATTTCTTCTCCGGTACTTTTTTGTCCGCGAG
Source organism: Saccostrea cuccullata (assembly GCF_032062105.1). Taxonomy (NCBI): domain Eukaryota; kingdom Metazoa; phylum Mollusca; class Bivalvia; order Ostreida; family Ostreidae; genus Saccostrea; species Saccostrea cuccullata. The sequence continues at coordinate 18,351 of NW_026933084.1, forward strand.
TGTTCTCAGAAACTGTTCACCCAACTGAGCTAAAACCTTTTTAGGGTTAATGGGTGTGTTGTGTAGGTGTGCGGAACGAAGGTCATTTTGCGCGCATACGCCTGCACGTGCGGGCGCGTGAAATGACTGAAATGACTAATATATTTAATATAGCCATAACTTTAACATTTTCCGATGAAATGCTTTGAAACTCATTATATAAGGATATATTAATAGTGTAGATAATGTGTACATGCATGCACGCGCATGCACGTGCGCTTTGCTCTGATTAGCTGAAACAAAAATCTCAATATCTTACTTGTTTTTTGACAAAATACTTTGAATTTTAAAACATAATCATACCTTAATACGTCCTAAACTATGATATATAAAAGTTTTCAAGAAACCACGCCCATGCACGTGTGCTGCGATCTGATTGGCTTAAACTTTAAATGCCTATAACTTTTTTGATTCTCAACAAAACAGGATGAAATTTAGAATATGAATAGATATGACGGATTCTTACATTATGCTACTATCAAACTTGAATGCAAGGACTTGCATGCACGTGTGCGCGCGCAATGCGTTAAATGACCGATTTACTTGATATAGTCGTAATTATGTTCCCCAAACGAAGTTGGGGAACATATTGTTTTTACTCTGTTTCTTATTATTATTATTATTTTTCTTCTTCCTGGGAAAATTTTGTCCACGAGTGATCTTGTAAACTATACATCCGACTTAGGTGAAACCTTTTTAGGGTCAGTAGGCATGTTATGTAGAGTTGCCGAACGAAGGTCATTTTGCGCGCACGTGCTTGCAAGAGCGCGCACGTGCGACACGTGAAATGACAAATATAATGTATACTGCCGTAACTTTTCTATTTTTTGATGAAATGTTTTGAAACTCATAATGTAAGGATATATTAGTTGTATAAACAAAATGTCGTGGTCAATATGGCAAGATCTCACGCGCATGCACGTGCGCTACGCTCTGATTGGCTGAAACTAAAGTATCAATATCTTTCTTGTTTTTTGACGAAATTCTTTGAAATTTTGAACATAGCCATGCATTAGGATATCCTACAACATGATATATAGCAAATATCATGAAAACACGTGCATACACGTGCGCTGCAATCTGATTGGCTGAAATTTTAAATAGCTATAACTCCCTTGGTTCTCAACCAAACAGGATGGGATTTGGAACATAGATATATATAATGGACTTCTACAAGAAGGCGTGGTCACCATGCACATGCATGCACGTGCGTGTACGACTGCTGCAATCTGATTGGCTGAAACTTTAAATAGCTATAACTCCCTTGGTTTTCAACCAAACAGGATGGGATTTGGTACATAGATATATATATATATATAATGGTCTTCTACAAGAAGGTGTGGTCACCATGCACATGCATGCACGTGCGTGTACGACTGCTGCAATCTGATTGGCTGAAACTTTAAACAGCTATAACTCCTTTGGTTTTCAACCAAACAGGTTGGGATTTGGAACATAGATATATATAATGGTCTTCTACAAGAAGGTTTGGTCACCATGCACATGCATACACGTGCAAGTACGTGCGCTGCAATCTGATTGGCTGAAACTTTAAACAGCTATCACTCCCTTGGTTTTCAACCAAACAGGTTGGGATCTGGAACGTAGATATATAAAATGGACTTCTACAAAAAGGTTTGGTCACCATGCACATGCATACACGTGCAAGTACGTGCGCTGCAATCTGATTGGCCGAAACTTTAAACAGATATCACTCCCTTGGTTTTCAACCAAACAGGTTGGGATCTGGAACATAGATATATAAAATGGACTTCTACAAAAAGGTTTGGTCACCATGCACATGCATACAGGTGCAAGTACGTGCGCTGCAATCTGATTGGCCGAAACTTTAAACAGCTATCACTCCCTTGGTTTTCAACCAAACGGGGTGGGATTTAGAACATAGATAGATGTAATGGACTTTAGGAAGGTATGGTCACCATGCTCATGTATGCCCGTGCGTGCACGTGAAATGGGTAAAATCAAAAATACACTTGAAGGAGCGTTTTTTTTTAACTTTTGGATTAAATACTTTAATATTAAAATATATAGATTGTGTAAACAATATGATATGGTCATTACGCACATGCATTCACATGCGCAAGTGTGCAATGATAAAATTTAAATGAACATGGTACACTTTTGGGCAAACGTTGTTAAAGTCTCAAATGCATAAAGTTTGTCTTATTTAATTACGCTTACAGGGGATATGACTATAAAAGGGAGTTGGGGAGCGTTTGGGGAACATCTGTAACGGTCCCCGTTACTATTAGCACTAGTTATTATTATTATTATTTTTTTTCTTATTTCTTCTCCTGTACTTTTTTTGTCCGCGAGTGTTCTCAGAAACTGTTCACCCAACTGAGCTAAAACCTTTTTAGGGTTAATAGGTGTGTAGTGTAGGTGTGCGGAACGAAGGTCATTTTGCGCGCATACGCACGCACGTGCGTGCACGTGAAATGAGTGAATTGACTGATATACTTAAAATAGCTATTACTTTTACATTTTTTGATGAAATGATTTGAAACTCATTATATAAAGATATATTAATACTATTGATAATGTGACACTGTCAAATTAGCACGAACTCACGCGCATGCACGTGCGCTTCGCTCTGATTGGCTAAAACAAAAATCTCAGTATCTTCTCTGTTTTTTGATGAAATGCTTTGAAATTCAAAATATAGTCATGAATTAGGATATCCTACAATATGATATAGAAAAAAATTCATGAAATCACGCGCATGCACGTGTGCTGCAATCTGATTGGCTGACACTTTAATTGACTATATCGCCTTTGTTTTTTGTCGAAATGCTTTGAAATTTAAAACATAGTCATACATTAGGATGCCCTGCAATATGATATACAAAAAATTTCAAGAAATTACGCGCATGCACGTGTGCTGCGATCTGATTGGCTGAAACTTTAAATGACTATATCTCCTTTGTTTTTTGACGAAATGCTTTGAAATTTAAAACATAGTCATACATTAGGATGCCCTGCAATATGATATACAAAAAATTTCAAGAAATTACGCGCATGCACGTGTGCTGCGATCTGATTGGCTGAAACTTTAAATGACTATATCTCCTTTGTTTTTTGACGAAATGCTTTGAAATTTAAAACATAATCATTCATTAGGATATCCTACAATGCCATATAGAAAAATGATCATGAAATCACGCGCATGCACGTGTGCTGCAATCTGATTGGCTGACACTTGAAATGGCTATAACTCCCTTGTTTTTCAACCAAACAGGATGGGATTCAGAACATAAATAAATATAAGGGACTCCTACAAGAAGGTATGGTCATCATGCACGTGCACGCACGTGCGTGCATTTGGAACGAATGAAATTAGAAATACACTTGAATGAGTGATTTTTAATAATTTTGGACTGAATGCTTTCACAAATAGTATATTACAGGGAATATGGAACTAAAAGGGAGTTGGGGAGCGTTTGGGGAACATCTGTAACGGTTCCCGTTACAATTAGCACTAGTTATGTTCCCCAAACGAAGTTGGGGAACATATTGTTTTTACTCTGTTTCTTATTATTATTATTATTTTTCTTCTTCTTCTTCTTCTTCTTCTTCTTCCTGGGTACTTTTTTGTCCGGGAATGATCTCGTAAACTATCCATCCGACTAAGGTGAAATGTTTTTAGGGTCAGTAGACATGTTATGTAGATTTGCGGAACGAAGGTCATTTTGTGCGCACGTGCTTGCAAGAGCGTGCACGTGCAACATGTGAAATGACCGATTTAATTGATATAGGCGTAACTTTTTAAATGTTTGATGAAATGCTTTGAAACTTATAATATAAGGATATTTTAGAAGCATAGGCAATATGACATGGTCAAAATAGCAAGATCTCACGCGCATGCCCATGCGCTTTGCTCTGATTGGCTGAAACTAAAGTCTCAATATCTTTCTTGTTTTTTGACGAAATCCTTTCAAATTTTGAACATAGCCATGCATTAGGATATCCTACAGCATGATATATAGCAATTATTATGGAAACACGTGCATGCACGTGCGCTGCAATCTGATTGGCTGAAACTTTAACTAGCTATAACTCCCTTGGTTTTCAACCAAACAGGATGAGATTTGGAACATAGATAGATATAATAAACTTCTACAAGAAGATATGGACACCATGCACATGCATACACGTGCGTGTATGTGCGCTGCAATCTGATTTGCTGAAACTTTAAACAGCTATAACTTCCTTAGTTTTCAACCAAACGGGGTGGGATTTAGAACATAGATAGATGTAATTGACTTCTACAAGAAGGTATGATCACCATGCTCGTGTATGCACGTGCGTGCACGTGAAATATGTAAAATCAAAAATTCACTAGAATGAGCGTATTTTTTAAAAATTTTGGATTAAATACTTTAATATTTTGTATAAATAATATATAGATTGTGTAGATAAGATGATATGGTCATTACGCATATGCATTCACATGCACACGCGTGCATTGCTAAAATCTGAATGAACTTGGTACACTTCTAGGTAAACGTTGTTTAAGTCTCAAGTTTGTTTTCTTTAATGAAGCTTACAGGGAATACGGCACCAAAAGGGAGTTGGGGAGCGTTTGGGGAACATCTGTAACGGTCCCCGTTACAATTAGCACTAGTTATTATTATTATTATTTTTTTTCTTATTTGTTCTCCGGTACTTTTTTGTCCGCGAGTGTTCTCAGAAACTGTTCACCCAACTGACCTAAAACCTTTTTAGGGTTAATAGGTGTGTAGTGTAGGTGTGCGGAACGAAGGTCATTTTGCGCGCATACGCCTGCACGTGCGGGCGCGTGATATGAGTGAAATGACTAATATATTTAAAATAGCCATAACTTTAACATTTTTCGATGAAATGCTTTGAAACTCATTATGTAAGGATATATTAATAGTGTACATAATGTGACACTGTCAAATTAGCACGAACTCACGCGCATGCACGTGCGCTTCGCTCTGATTGGCTAAAACAAAAATCTCAGTATCTTCTCTGTTTTTTGACAAAATGCTTTGAAATTTAAAACATAGTCATGAATTAGGATATCCTACAATATGATATAGAAAAAATTTCATGAAATCACGCGCATGCACGTGTGCTGCAATCTGATTGGCTGACACTTTAAATGACTATATCGCCTTTGTTTTTTGTCGAAATGCTTTGAAATTTGAAACATAGTCATACATTAGGATGCCCTGCAATATGATATACAAAAAATTTCAAGAAATTACGCGCATGCAGGTGTGCTGCGATCTGATTGGCTGAAACTTTAAATGACTATATCTCCTTTGTTTTTTGACAAAATGCTTTGAAATTTAAAACATAATCATTCATTAGGATATCCTACAATGCAATATAGAAAAATAATCATGAAATCACGCGCATGCACGTGTGCTGCAATCTGATTGGCTGAAACTTGAAATGGCTATAACTCCCTTGTTTTTCAACCAAACAGGATGGGATTCAGAACATAAATAAATATAAGGGACTCCTACAAGAAGGTATGGTCATCATGCACGTGCACGCACGTGCGTGCATTTGGAACGAATGAAATAAGAAATACACTTGAATGAGTGATTTTTAATACTTTTGGACTGAATGCTTTCACATATAGTATATTACAGGGAATATGGAACTAAAAGGGAGTTGGGGAGCGTTTGGGGAACATCTGTAACGGTTCCCGTTACAATTAGCACTAGTTATTATTATTATTATTATTCTTTTTTTTCTTCTTTGTTCTCCGGTACTTTTTTGTCCGCGAGTGTTCTCAGAAACTGTTCACCCAACTAAGTTAAAACCTTTTTAGGGTTAATAGGTGTGTAGTGTAGGTGTGCGGAACGAAGGTCATTTTGCGCGCATTCGCATGCACGTGCGTGCGCGTGAAGTGAGTGAAATGACTGATATACTTAATATGGCCATAACTTTTATATTTTTTGATGAAATGCTTTGAAACTCATTACATAAGGATATATTAATAGTGTTAATAATATGACACTGTCAAATTAGCACGAACTCACGCGCGTGCACGTGCGCCTTGCTCTGATTGGCTGAAACAAAAATCTCAATTTCTCTTTTGTTTTTTGACGAAATGCTTTGAAATTTTAAACGTTGTCATGAATTAAGACATCCTACAGTATAGTATGGAAAAAAATTCATGAAATCACGCGCATGCACGTGCGCTGCAATCGGATTGGCTGAAACTTTAAATGGCTATATCTCCTTTGTTTTTCGACGAAATGCTTTGGAATTTAAAACATAGTCTTGCATCAGGATATCCTGCAATACGATATACAAAAAAATTCAACAAATTACGTGTATGCACGTGTGCTGCAACCTGATTGGCTGAAACTTTAAATAGTAATATCTCGTTTGTTTTTTGACGAAATGCTTTGAAATTTAAAATATATTCATGCATTGGAATATCCTACAATATGATGTAGGAAAAATCATGAAATCACGCGCATGCACGTGTGCTGCAATCTGATTGGCCGAAACTTGAAATGGCTATAATTCCCTTGGTTTTCAACCAAACAGGATGGGATTTAGAATATAGATAGATATAAGGGCCTCCTACAAGAAGGTATGGTCATCATGCACGTGCACGCACGTGCGTGCATTTGGAACGAGTGAAATTAAAAATACACTTGAATGAGTGATTTTTTAAATACTTTTGGATTATATGGTTTTATATATAGTATATTTAAATATTTAGAAAATTGTAGCCAAGATTATATGATCATTGCGCACGTGCATTTACATGCGCACGCCTGCAATGTTAAAATTTGAATATAATTGGTATCCCTCTGGGAAAACGTTGTAAAAGGCAAAAATGCACAGATGTTGTCTTATTTAATAGGGCCTAAATGGAATATGGCACCAAAAGGGAGTTGGGGAGCGTTTGGGGAACATCTGTAACGGTTCCCGTTACAATTAGCACTAGTTATTATTATTCTTCTTCTTCTTCTTCCTGGAACTTTTTTGTCCGGGAATGTTCTTGTAAACTGTTCGTCCGATGTAGGTAAAACCTTTTTAGGGTTAGTAGACATGTTATGTAGATTTGCGGAATCAAAGTCATTTTGCGCGCACGTGCTTGCAAGAGCGTGCACGTGCAACACGTGAAATGACCAATATAATAGATATAGCCACAACTGTTCTATTTTTAAATGAAATGCTTTGAAACTCATAATGTGAGGATATATTAATAGTATAGACATGACGACATGGTGAAATAGCAAGATCTCACGCGCATGCACGTGCACTTCGCTCTGATTGGCTGAAACTAAAGTCTCTATATCTTTCTTGTTTTTTGACGAAATCCCTTGAAATTTTGAACATAGCCATACATTAGGATATCCTTCAACATGATATATAGCAATTATCATGAAAACACGTGCATGCACGTGCGCTGGAATCTGATTGGTTTAAACTTTAAATAGCTATAACTCCCTTGATTTTCAACCAAACAGGATGGGATTTGGAACATAGATAGATATAATGGACCTCTACAAGAAGGTATGGTCACCATGCACATGCATACACGTGCGTGTACATGTGCTGCAATCTGATTGGCTGAAACTTTAAACAGTTATAACTCCCTTGGTTTTCAACCAAACCGGGTGGGATTTAAAATATAGATAGATGTAATGGACTTCTACGAGAAGGTATGGTCACCATGCTCATGTGTACGTGCGTGCACGTGAAATGAGTAAAATAAAAAATACACTTAAATGAGCGTATTTTTAATACTTTTGGATTAAATACTTTAATATTTTGTATATTAAATATATAGATTCTGTAGACAATATGATATGGTCATTACGCACATGCATTCACACGCGCACGCGTGCAATGCTAAAATTTGAATGAACTTGGTACACTTCTGGGTGAACGTTGTTAAAGTCTCAAATGCATAGAGTTTGTCTTATTTAATGAAGCTTACAGGGGATATGGCACCAAAAGGGAGTTGGGGAGCGTTTGGGGAACATCTGTAACGGTCCCCGTTACAATTAGCACTAGTTATAATTATTTTTCTTCTTCTTCTTCTTCTTCTTCTTCTTCTTCTTCTTCTTCCTGGAACTTTTTTGTCCGGGAATGATCTTGTAAACTATTCGTCCGATGTAGGTAAAACCTTTTTAGGGTCAGTAGACATGTTATGTAGATTTGCGGAATCAAGGTCATTTTGCGCACACGTGCTTGCAAGAGCGTGCACGTGCAACACGTGAAATGACCAATATAATAGATATAGCCACAACTGTTCTATTTTTAGATGAAATGCTTTGAAATTCATAATGTGAGGATATATTAGTTGTATAGACATGATGACATGGTCAAAATTGCAAGATCTCATGTGCATGCACGTGCGCTTCGCTCTGATTGGCTGCAACTAAAGTCTCAATATCTTTCTTGTTTTTTGACAAAATCCTTTGAAATTTTGAACATAGCCATGCATTAGGATATCCTACAACATGATATATAGCAATTATCATGAAAACACGTGCATGCACGTGCGCTGCAATCTGATTGGCTTAAACTTTAAATGATTATAACTCCCTTGGTTTTCAACCAAACAGAATGGGATTTGGAACATAGATAGATATAATGGACCTCTACAAGAGGGTATGGTCACCATGCACATGCATACACGTGCGTGTACGTGAGCTGCAATCTGATTGGCTGAAACTTTAAACAGCTATAACTCCTTTGGTTTTCAACTAAACGGGGTGGGATTTAGAACATAGATAGATGTAATGGACTTCTACAAGAAGATATGGTCAACATGCTCATGTATGCACGTGCGTGCACGAGAAATGAGTAAAATCAAAAATCCACTTGAATAAGCATATTTTGTAATAATTTTGGATTAAATACTTTAATATTTAGTGTATTGAAATATATAGATTGTGTAGACAATATTACATGGTCATTACGCACATGCATTCACATGCGCACGTGTGCAATTCTAAAGTTTGAATGACCTTAGTACACTTCTGGGAAAATGTCGTTAAAATCTTACAGGGAATATGGCACCAAACGGGAGTTGGGGAGCGTTTGGGGAACATCTGTAACGGTCCCCGTTACAATTAGCACTAGTTTAACATGATATTGTAAATTCCCATTAGGCCGGAGGTATTACATGCGAGGCTTATGATGAACGTATTAAGCTTTAATTTTCAACATTACTTTATGTTTTGTTGTGTTATGTTCCTTACAAATTTCGAAAGCATAGACTACAAAGTATTACTTTTATCGCCTACTGTAGACCCCTAATAATACGAGGATTTTATTATCGCGTAATTTCGCGAGATAAAATTACTCGCTTTTATTTTTATGGTGCTCAAATCCATGTAAATTCTCTTCATCGACCGTCCATTCGCGAATAATTATTCTCAAGATTTGACGTTAATGAGCCATTTCGCGATAATAAGTACTCGTAAGAATTAAGGAATTTAAAGTAATTAAAGCATATGGTAAGGTCTATTTTTTATGTTCAATAATTTTAGTTATCTTTTTACCTTTTTGAAAACAGTTTTTGCTTTGGATCCTTGTTCTGCATCTGTGTATACGGTTCTGGGAGATTTAGCCAAAAGAGATCCAAATTACGCCATGGACTCGGTACAATTATGCGACAGATATATTGATAAAAAGTGGTATAGGGCTGGATTCCACCGAATGGCTACATCTGCACCTTTACTTGGGATGTGTGGAACAATTTATCCTTACTGGATGAATGGTAAACTTTTACTAATCTACCAGCTACTTAATATACATTATTTCATTTAGCATTCTTATTTAAAGAATACGACAAGTGAAAACAGAACTCTCTGTTTTGAAATTTGCAGTAGGTTAGCATGATTCTCCATCATTTAAACGTTAACCTTGCTCAAAACTATTGACTGGGTAGGTCTATGGCTTTTTAGCTCACCTTCGCCGAAGGCTCAAGTGAGCTATTCTGATCAAATTTGTCCGTTGTCTGTCGTCTTTGTCGTTGTAAACTTTTCACATTTTCATCTTCTTCTCAAGAACCACAGGGCCAATTTCAACCAATCTTGCTACAAAGTATCATTGGGTAAAGGGGATTCAAGTTTGTTCAAATGAAGGGCCACGTCCTATTCCAAGGGAGATAATTAGGAATTTGAGAAAAAATAATGCCATTTAAAAAAAAATCTTCTCAAGAACGACTGGACCAAGAAATTATGAAACTCATGTGGAATCATCTTCAGGTAGTGTATATTCAAGTTTGTTCATATCATGACCCCCGGGGGTAGGGTGGGGCCAAAATGGCCGATCAAAGTTTTACATTGGAGTAAATATGGAAAATCTTTAAAAATCCTCTACTCAAGAACCATTGGGCCAGGAAAGATGAAACTCATATGGAATCATCCTCAGATAGTGTAGATTCAAGTTTGTTCAAATCATGACCCCCAGGGGTAGGGTGGGGCCAAAATGGCCAATCAATGTTTTACATGGGAGTATATAGGAAAAATCTTTAAAAATCTTCTTCTCAAGAACCACAGGGCCAGGAAAGATGAAACTCATGTGGAATCATTCTCAGATAGTGTAGATTCAAGTTCGTTCAAATCATGACCCCCCCCCCCTGGGATAAGATGGGGCCAAAATGGCCGATCAAAGTTTTACATAGGAGTATATAGGAAAAATCTTTAAAAATCTTCTTCTCAAGAACGAATGGGCCAGGAAATATGAAACTCGTGTGGAATCATCCTCGGATAGTGTAGATTCAAGTTTGTTCAAATCATGACCCCCGGGGGTATGGGTGGGGCCAAAATGGCCTATCAAAATTTTACAAACATATTTCCCTATAAAATGGTACAATTGATTTTTGAATAATTAACTTCAGGATATCCGATCCTCAACAAGGAAGGATAACTCCAAAAATTAATATTTAATTCCTGTTTTTGATCATAATAATCTCGATTCTACCGTATAAATGGAAATTATAACGAGACGCAAAGAAGAAGGTTCACTTAGGTTCTTATGCGGCCCATTTTCAGAGGTTGGAAATTTTTTGCACCAATACTCTCTAGGACATGGACTTTTTATATATAGTAATATTATCTTTGTATCACTAATACTTTTTGAGATATGAGGTAAGAAAGTTAACATGTACAATATTGACGCTGTCATCCTAATAACAAGGAAAGCTTTTCTCTCAAATATTCATCCAGACAAAGTAAAGCAAAACTTCTTTTGAAATTGATATCTGTGCTAACAATTTAAAATTATGCAGTTTTTTAAAGAGTATGATCATTATTTGGCTTCCCGAGGTGTTTAATATTCACCGAGCCCAAAGTGGGAGGTAAATATTGTAATCATTTCAAAAGTTGTCAAATCATCATTTTGACTTAAAAAAAGCTTGCAACATTGTTTTATTATATGATTCAATGATTATAAATGATATTTGTTTGCAAATCTTTTTTGGTTATCTATGTCTGCTGAAGTTCTCACAAACCCAATTAGAGATGACGGGATAAGTTTTACAAAAGAACTTTCAACTATTAAAGTTTAAATCTTTAGCCTGTTAAGGTGATTGCAAAATCTTGAACACTTATTGATTTTATTTCCAAATGCCTTCAAAAATACATATTTGTAAATTCTTTTTAAATATACTAAAACATTTTGTCATTTACAGAAAAAACGAAAGTTATTTGCATAACATTTTGGTCTTTAATACTTAGTTCTTTTGTAAAAAGTACTCCATGATGTTATCAGACAACCAATACCATTTGGAAGTTTTCAATATACCGGGGTAGTTATAGTTCTTTCAGATACCTGGGGATCGTTCAACCATGAATTAATGAGATTATTAAATGAAATCTGTCCTTATAATGAACAAGATAGACAAGCAAAAAAAAAACAACAAAAAAAAACAGTGGGGTAAAGAGAAATGAAGTGATCCCTATATTTTTTATTACTTCTGTACCAGACGAGACACAATAATTAGAAAAAAATCATAGACGGATTGAAAATCCATTTAATATTGTTGTAACTCTATGTTAAATGATTTGCTTATTATCCACATGTATTTGATAACTTTACCCAATCCATGGTGAACATTTATACAATTAAAACGTCCATCTTCACAGATGTAGATATTTATAAGCCAATCAAAATATCTTGTATCCACTTATCAAATTTCAGGAAAATTCATTTTAAAAAAAAGGTATGTGTACATGTAAGTTTAAATATCCTCTGGAGTTCCTGTGTTATTGTATATTGCTCAAATTGAAGACTGCTTTAAAAAATAAAAACTTTCATTAACAGACCAATACATTTTTGGATAAATCATAAAAAGAACAGAAAGGTTGATCCTTCATATCATACTGGAAAATGTGTATATGGAAAATATGATGTTAAACAATAATTCTAAAAAGTTTTGAATTATATTTTGCAATGTTGACCAATTAGCCTGAGATTCACTTTCACTCCTCTTCTGTAATGAAACATCTTTCATCATTTTCCTCCTCGATCTCTGATTTATCAATTGGAAGTGCAGCAGCATCTTCAGCCACACCACACCAATCACGGACACCACAGGCACCACTTCCCTCATGACGAGCGAAAGCCAAGAACCAAATTACACTGGTAATATGAGCACACATGCCCACAACTCTTGCGCCAACTTTACATTTGCAAAACCAGGATTTGATACTGACGCCATCATATCTAATCCAAAGTAAGTATTTCTTAGCTGAAATGTGTCTGCTTTGAATCTTGGCACAGGGGATATCGGCACAATCATCACTGATGAAAATTTCATACTTTCCTTCCATCAAATGCTCGTGTGCATATGACTTTGCCAATCTGATTTGATAACACCAAAGGTCAACTGGCGTATTTCCTCCTCTGTCAAACGTGGAAAGACAACATCCTCGGAGTCGATCTTCTTCCATCTTTTATCCTGTTTCTCTAAACCTACAAATTTTATTTTCAAATTGATGTTCAATTTATTCTTAAAAGATTTTTTTTAAATTCATATTTGAAAATCTTGATCCATCAATTGTGTGAGAAATAATGATTAAAATGATGCTCACCACTTGTCTCAACATAATCCTTTAACTCATTCACACCATTTGCAAGAAATCGTATTTTAGCAGCCATGGCAATATCTACCTCCTCAATTCCAGTGCTCAGGTCGTTGCAGATTGTACTAACTATGCGGACATAATCTCCAATGTGAGGTATTTGAGTATTTGGGATGGTTCTGCTCAAATAATTCCGTGTCTTTAGCCTGCCATTTACTGACTCGACAACCCATCTCAGCTGTAACACAAAATACATTCTATGAATTCGTCAACCAAATATATCTGTATAACCCATAGCAGATTGAATGAATAATTTATATATTGCTAGTTGTTTTTTTTATTTCACAAGGACCTTGGTTACGAATCTGGTTGCATTTGCTTCTTCTGTGGTATGTTGTTTTGAATGAGAAGTGAGGAAGGACGGCATTTCAACATGTATCCCCATGTCATCTAGCAAAGCTTCTGCATCTCTGGACCCTCTGTCGACGATAAATATATCATCTTCTTCGACCCATTTCCTCATGTCCTCTACATTTGTTTGGATCATGTGAGTTAATATCTTTGCATCAGAATTTTGAGAATCTGCCGGATAAGGACCTAATACAGAAATTATATATCCAGTAGTTGAAACAATGATCATAGGTTTTACTAGAGGTCGGTGTTAATGGATGCTGTAGGAACGACGTGAGAAAGAAAAGTTTCCACTTTTTTGGAGATATATGTCCCATCAAGAACAAGAATGGCTTGATTTTCTGTCATGCTGCAAAGGAGTTCCTTGGCAAGGGGACGAGTGTGGTGATTTATGACATCCTCCCTTGATATATGAGAGAATCCTAAATAGTTTGGCACAAAATCAACCATCAACGCACTTTATGCAGACATAACAGCACGTTTAACCTGAAAATAGAAAACCCGGTTTCAATTAATATACATTCAATCATATATACATTTTAATTTTACATCTTATAATGTAAAAGAAATCTTTTAATGAAGTGTGTCACTAAATATAACTTACCTGCCATTTTTTCATGCCAAATAAGGTTCCCAATAGTTGATTACTTAAACCACATCTGAGCTTTGTCAACAATAATGCCACACATGTTCTGGTACTTCTATTCTTGGATGCTGTTAACTTGGACTCCACCAAATACGTCATCAATTCATCAAACTGATCCTTTGTAATTCCTGTGAGATTGTAGTAATCTTCACTTTCCATTCCATGTGGGTCATCAAAATTCAGTCTCTTGTTCTGATTCTGGATTGCTACCTCCCTGGTTTGTCTTAAAACTCCCACAATGGCGGTCCTGTTAACAGTTGAGACTGAACTGGTTTGTTTCAGCAGATGTAATGCCTCAGTGTGTTTCTTTTGGATGAATACATTTACACGAGTTTTTTCTGGAAACTACCACTAGCTTTGGCCCTGGTTTTTTACAGATGACACAATTGGCATGGCTCTTAGAGGTGCTTGGTATTGACAACGATACTGATGGAGGACTCTGCACACTCTGCTTTGATGATGTTTTTGGTATTTTGTTTGGCTCGGGGCTTTCGCAAATGGATTTCCTGGTGGAATTGTTTTCGCACATATGACGACATGTTCTGCACAACATGCTGTCGTCGGACACTCAATGCAGAGTCTTCTCTTGATAAAATCTGCATGCTCCCTTTTATCTTGTATTTGCCTTGCTGTGTTGTTCTTTTGGAGCAGAGGAGGCAGGGGTAAAACTTTGGCATTCTAGAAGTATATATATACATTGTATATATATTATACACATATATAAGGTCATTAATTATTACAAGCAGTGAATATTGTACATGTTGTACAAGTATGAAAATGTTACATAACATACGAGCATTATTTGTGTTAATGAAAGATCTTTATTTAGAAAATTTTCAGTCTACCACTTTATAAGTGATATAATATTTTAAATGGTTAATAATAATTACATTTATCAAGATAATAAGGATTCAATCCAAACATCCAAATTAAATCTTCAAAGGGCTGCATACATAAGATAATTAGATTTTCTTATGAATTTTTTTATCATACAGTGTACCTATGTTTGCTAAATTTTCATCATCACCACCATGGAAATAAAATCCCAACCTCTAAACATCATGGTAACATAGGAACACGATTTCTGTAAAAAAAAAAAAAGTTAGATTTAATTAATTGTCCAGTTATAAAAAAAGGCTAAAAAGTGGAGCCCGACAAAAATGAGAAAAAATTAACAGAGGGTAAAAACAAACATTCATTCTTAAGTTCAGGTGATCTTAAACATTTATCTCAAATCATCTGGTACAATAACAATTTAACATTCTTTATCAATAACTCTACTGATTTTTCACTGCCTGTATAAAAATAAGGTTGTTAAATGTGAAACATCACCTACAAGTACACAGTGAATCGACTTATCCCCATGTTTTAGTCAAATGAGCTAATCCTTGCTTTGGAAGCTAACCCCATGCAGTTATCCCTAATCCTCTTGATACCAGGTATTTCTTTTTGTTTTGGAATTGAAATAATAAAATAAAAAGTTATAAAATATATCGAAGAAATATGAAGATTCAAGTTCTCCGTGACCAGGACTATTTCCAATAATTAGATGCATCTTGGGAAATACTAGTAGTCCTGCTCTTGGAGATCTGAAATCTTGCTAACTCCCTCATGATGTACTTAAACTTTAGATCTTGCAGAGAGAGAGAGAGAGAGAGAGAGAGAGAGGCTTTGATGGGAGAACAGACATTGGTTTTACTGTACATGTGACATACTCTACTCGGTTTATTATTTTACCATCCAAGAATGAAATGACAAAGTTAATGAAATTAATAATGCTTCAGTTCAGTTTACTTATACATTTAACTGCTCTGATCAAAGTTGACAGTCTTGCTATAGTTATTGCATATGTGGTTGGGCAGTTCCCCTTATACCTAGCAGGAACATGCCACATATGCCTTTAATACTGAGTATGTTTGTACCTACCTGGCTGGTAATAGTTAAACTTTGCAGGATTTTGAGAAGTTGTCAAAGAACTTTTTATACAGGTAAAAAAAAATACATCACTATTTCAACAATATTGACAAATACAGAGACTCTATTTGGTTCAGAATTTTTTTTATGTGAAGGCGACATACATGTGATGCCAAATCTTTATACAGTAGCAAATACGACACCCCTATCCCGTACCCCCCCCCCCCTCCTCCCCTATCAATCCTTTGTATCGGGGCAAAATAAATCTCCCAGACTTGAATGATATTTGAAAATTATTACTTTTATAAAGCTTCGAATTTAATTTCCCAGAACTGATTCTCGAGGGCATACTACAAATAATAACATCGATGTTTACAAATCGACATCTAGCTGCTTAACATACATGTAGGTCTATACAAGTATCACACACGATTCACGCGTTTAAATATTTGACTGCTAGAGTTGATGCAATGATAATTCATATATTTTTTTAATTTGTTCTGTTTTAGCCTAATGAAACCCGCATATGCCAAAAACATAACAGATAAAAGGAGGGGGTTGAGTCAGAGGAATCTCGGACTAGTATGCATATAATAGCCTATAGTTTTCAAGAAATTGTCAATCGATCCTTACCTAATCAATCACATATTGATAGCAGTTGTGCCGAGTCTACCGACAGTCTTAATAATGCAATCACATCAGGTGTAGTCTGCATTCACCATCTGTCTCATTTTAACATTTCATTTGTCGAACTTGTCGTCTGGTAGTGGTACGCTTGAACTTTTTATCCAGAAACCGCCGAACGAAATTCAAAAATCCGAATTCATAGTTTTTTGCCAGAAATTGAAATCCGGGTAAAGTTTGGAATTTATAATTTTGATATGTGACGTTTTAGCGCCATTTCCCTTGCATGTTTTAAGCAAGGGGTTTGTCTCAAAATAACTTCGAAGGGTAAAGACAGATTTGCTACTAATTCATTTTTCTTAATTTTCCTAGGCCAAAATACTATTTTAAGTGTATTTTGTTCTATAGCGATTTGTCCATAAATAAGAGGCCCATGGGCTTATAGGTCACCTGAGCATTATGCGACAACTTTCCAGTTATTGAATTTGATTCATGTTTTAAGCCAGATGCTATGACATTCACAGTTTTGAAAGATGCACCATTGATCATCATAACAATACACTTAGCAGTTGCTTAGCTTGCATTGGTTACTTAATACCCACAGGCAGGGTAGGGGAACAAAAAATGCATTTCAACTAATCAGTAAAATTCAGCAATAATCAGTAGTGCCATTACCACACACCCCTGTTTCACAATTTTTGAAAAGTCACCCTTGCTTTACAAAAATATTTGATTAATACCAAGGAGCAGATTTCAAACAATTCATTCATATTCAATATATAAATACAGCCCCCCCTCTATGGTACGCCTGACCTTGAAGCCTTGAAATTCAAAATTCTGCAAGATTAGGGCCCTTGCTCATCATAACTATATAGGTAGTTCATCAGCTTCATACCCAGAGACAGAGAAGAAAATTTTCAAAGATTTATTGAATTTCACCATATAATCAATAGAGCCCCGCCCTAACATCAGAACCCCTGACCCTGGGGCCATTTATTCTTTCCGTTGGTGACCCTATTTGTGATATGATGGATCTACCTTTTGCAAATGTATTTTCATTTTCTCTCATTTTATGTACTTTAGGCAATAAATAGAGTCGCCCTTGTCGTATAGTCTGTTCGTTTGTTTTTGTAAGATATGAGAATGTTTGTTTGTCTAATTTTCTTTTCTGAAACATTTCATTATACCCCCGCAAACGAAGTTTCGGGGGGTATATTGGAATCACCATGTCCGTCTGTCTGTCCGTCTGTCTGTAGACAAGATTTTGTCCGGACCGTTTCTCAGAAACTGTTGGATGGATTTATCTGAAAATTTATACACTTATTATTCACCATATGAAGGTGTGCACCTGGGATTTTCATCATGATTGGATGATTTTTCTGCATTTTACAGGCGTTTTTTCTTTTTTATTTTGTGATTTTGTTTGGCTCATAACTAGAAAACTATTAGACTTACAATCATCAAACTTGGACAATTAATGCATCTTGGGTAGACGGTGTGTCCTGACCTATTTCAAGGTCACTGCGACCTTTAATTTAAGTGATTTTTTTTTAAAAAAACTAAGTCTTTAAAATTTTAAATTTCATAATCCTAAAAAATGTAAAAATATAGTTGTATCCTTATTAAAAAATGCTAAATTAAGTAAAAACTTATTTTTTATCATATACTTTACAGCAAATTCTGTAACAAATGTTAATGATTTGAGAGGAATTCAGTTTGTCCCATGGGCATAATTATCAAGCACTGGTCAAGGAGAATTTTTGATAGCAGAAATGTGCATGTCAAATTAGAGAGAAATTCATGAGTTCATTGTCGGGAGTTAATTGGCAAGAGCATCATGCAGTATTATCTTAATTCATCTCTTGGGAGTTGGGCAAAAGGAAATGGCCTTATAGTTGCTTGTGTTTATAAAGAGTTCTTGATGGCTGTAGTTCAGATAAAGATCTTTCAATTGGTGTAATGTAATTAAAACAAATTGATGTTTTAGTGTATGATTAAAACTGAATTAGTATTGTATAATATAATTAAAATTAATTATACATGTGTTCATTGAAAAAAAATTACATTTCAATTTTTATATATTTGCATCAAATTGCAGTCATGTCTCACTTAGAATTTTATAGTCTAAAGAATAATTAATTTTTGATTTTTTTTTATTAGACTGTAGCATTTCCATTATTTCATAAAATATGCAATAAACAATTTAAAGCTGCAGATGGGTATTTGTTAAGCTCTAACACAGCCAGTTTAGAATTATATGATGTATTATTTGTTTTAATTAATCCCTACACTGTAAGTTTCTTAGAGATGTATGTACAATATTTTAAACATGATAAGAAATGGAAATTACATCATTGAAATCTGTGTCAATCTGTTAATCAAGGTTACTTGATTTTCTTGCACCCTAACCAATTTATGATTATCGAACAATATTTGATGGGCGTATCATGCTGTGGCGGGGCACTTTATTAGACAATAGTGAACACCCCTTACTAGATCCATAAAATATTTCTGAATTGGCACCTACTCTGAAAAACCCAGCGGGGGTATTTGTCCCTATTGGACAGTTCTAGTTTAGTTTGTTTTTTTTATAGTTTTATAGATAATAGACAAATTAGGTTTTCCTATTTCAGTATAATACTGTGTTGATAATTGGCACAGACCCTCTTTAATGTATTGTTGTTTATTCATTATCACAACAGTGTTACTTTTGTCTGCTTTTTTGATAACGATGTCTTTATTGTTCAGTAGGTCATAAAGTGCCCTCCGTTCGGAAGGTGATATGTTAGAAACATTTGATTTGATCTGAATTGATGACACCTCTAATTGTGTGAGATTTTTGGCAATGCGATGGAATACTTACTTTGGGTACCAATATATTATTTTGATTTGCACTTGAGAACAGTTTACCTCCGCTAGGTTGCAACACGGGGTCTTCAGTGTTTTATAAAGTTTTTAATAAGTCTTGTAGTTAGAAATGTCTTGTCACATGTACATTTGAAATGTCAAAACCTTATTTCTTCTCCTTCAACACGTATGGCCAAAGTTACATTTTTTTTAAAAAAGTAGGTCGAAGTGGAGGTATCGAGGTAGTGTATTTAAAAAAGATCTTGTCACGGGTAATTCACATATTTTACATGAAATCTCTATCTTTGCAACTCTCCGCCGGCAAGTGGTGGCATCTCCATATAAATGAAAAGTACTCGAGAGGACGTTAAACAATATACAATCAAAGTCTTCTCAAAAATCGCTGGGCCAAAAAAGCTGAAACTTTAGTTTCTTAATTGTTCAAATCATTACCCCTAGGGGTTGGGCGGGGCGGGGCCACAATTAGGAATTCAAGTTCTACATTGAAATATATACATATAGGAAAAGTCTTCTCAAGAACTACTGGATCTGAAAAGCTGAAACTAATATAGAAGCATCCTTAGGTAGTGTAAAATTGAATTGTTGAAATCATGACCCCCGTTTGTAAAGCAGGGTCTTAAATAGGGAACCCAAGTTTTACATTGAAATATGAAGAACAAAATCTTTTAAAGAACTCCTGGACCAGAAAACCTGAAAAGTAGAAGCATCTTGAATAAGTGTAGATTCTGTAGGTTTTCAAATCATAACACCGGGGGTAGGGAGGGGATACAATTAATCTCAGCGAGACGGGTAGAGACTAAACTTTTGGTCTGACGTCTACTACCCATCTCAGTCAATTCCCGCACAATGTGATTCAGGTTTTTTTTACCCCGACTTCGACCGCTCGTTTCAATCAAAACAGACTGAAATGAATTAGCTGCCCGCTTCATCGTTTTCCTTTGAACATCTCTTTAAGTCTTTATCACTATGAAACTTTCCTTTCTTACCTTTAAAAGGTTTAAATCCAGCAAAATATAAAGTTGTTTATTTTTCCTAGCAGCATGATGGCCGATGTATTTTTGACCCATCCGTTAGTCAGTCAGTCAGAGTGTCAGTGAGTCCGTCAGTCCTTTTTTTTGTCAGCACAACTCCTCATCAACCGCTGAACAGAAATTTGTCAAGCTTTGCAGATATTTAGGACACAATGTGTAGATGTGCATTTTACCAGGAATTTCTGATTCCTTTATTATTTTCCGGGAATTTCCGCACGTTTTAACTTAGATATTTGGCTATATCTTGAATGTAGAGATAAACAGTTTGTAAGCACAATTCCTCATAAACCGCTGCACACAATTAAGTAAAACTTTGCAGATATTTTAAATCCTTGTGATAAAACGTCTCTTTGGATACCATAAAAGTGCTAAAGTCACAAAGTGCCAAAATATGCCCTGTTATCAAAATAAATGAAATTTTATTCTAGCTGGTACAGTGTATAGTTTAGACTTTGGGTTATAGCACGATTTATTTTTTAATGATATCTTTTCCAGTTTACTTTTTATAGTCGTCTGAAATTGGTATTGTTTTCAAGTGAAATCTACATGTAAAACGCCATGACTTTTGATGTTATGTATACACATGTATATTGTACATGTAACGGGATGACGTTAACATTATTAAAATAAGGTATTATATGTACATTATTGGGGTAAATCCGCTAAAATAAACCCTACCTAAGCATATCTGGGGAAATTTTATCTAAGGACTGTTAAGAAGTTTTGAATCATGAGATAAATGGCTAGCTAGTCTTTGCTTTGATTAAAAAGTGTTTAAATATTGTAATATTGTCCTGTTAAATCAAAAGCAACTTTTTAAAACGATACATTAAGCGAACATAGGGGAAATTCATTCAAGGTGTAAATATTAGCTGTATCTAAAGTATTGATTAATCCGTTCGTTAGACCTTTCAAAAAAAAAAACCTTAACTAGTCATAACTTTTGAATTGAAAGGAAAATGGTTGTCATACTTCACCCATTCGGTGTATGTTATCCTCGTGATAAGAACTTTTTCTAGAATCTAACACTTTGAATCTGGAGTTTTGCTACCTTTCAAAAACTTACAGTTATCCATAACCATTACTTTAGAACAGATGGTGCTTGTTCTTTCATATTTCACAATTTTATTTCTTGTGAGAAACACTTTCTTTGGGTACCAACATATTTAAAAAGAAGTTTCATTTTGTTACCATACGGGGGCATCAATGCTTCACAAACACATTTTTCCGATAACTTTTAAATGAGAAGAGATGAGGCATTCATATTTTTCATATGCATTAACTATGACAAGATATTTTAAAACATGATGTGAATTCTGACCCCATGTCGTTCACTTATGACCTTTATCATTACCTCCTTATAATGAATCAACTTCTAAATTTATATTCTAATGAAAAGCTTTTCCACAAAAAATATCTCAATTTAAAATCTTTTTTTGTTTTCTTTTTTTTTTTTTGGGGGGGGGGGGGGAGGGGTGGTTACCTAAGAAATAAAACAAATAAGAAATCGGTGATATATGTGATATCCCAATCAGCGATAGCTGATAACTGTCAAATCTCAAATCTGTCCGATATTTTTGACATTTAAAGTGAAGATGTGCAGCTCAGCATCTTTGTCCAATAATGTGCATTCTGTATATATGTAAAAGTGGAAATGTAAATATATGCACTTGTTCCTGAAATATTGCTGACTTGTATTTAAACAGTAATAATCAATCAATCGATCTTAATAAAGGAGGTTAATTTATGCTTTACTTTGAATCTTCCTTGCCTTGAGCACGTCAAAAATTTTACCTGTTTCTATATCAATTAAATGAATGTAATAAATGAGAATACATTGTTTTACAAGAGTAAACGCAACAAGATTGCAACAAGAACGTCTAGAATATTTTTCCATAAGAAATATACAAAATTTAAAAAGAATGTTGAAAATATATGACACGAAAGGAAAGTATTGGGCTTGTTTGTTTTCGGAGTTAATAAATTTCCCCTGCAGAATAGCGGAGAAATTACCTTAGAAACACTCCTTTTTATCTGAAGAAAAATTAAAGGAAAGTACTTTGTATCCCCCTATCTTACGACAAAGGTTTCTCATGCAGATTGAACTTCAGTTATTTTTTGCTTTGGTTTAAGCTTATTTTATTTTATTTTTAAATGTCAAAAAATTCCGACATATATTTTAATTGATGTGGAATCCATCTCCCATTCCCCCACCTATCGGGGGGTGGGTGTTCTTGAGCCATGCATGGCAAAATCTTACAGTTTTGGGTTTCAGGTTGTCGCTATTCAGTATAATACTTAAATGTTTAAAAAAAAACTATTTACAGTTTATCGAAAGCAAAAAAGTATGTTTTAAGATCATGTGTGATATACAGTGGTATAAGTAACATTAGTATACTAAGGACATAATTTTGTTTCTTCTGCTGTTGGAAAATATTATGTCGTTTGCACGAGCGCGACCTAATAATCTCATTCTTACAGCTTATTTCATTTGCACGATCTTATCTATTATCTCATTTGCACGAGATACTTATTTTGTTTGCATTGCTGGAGAAAATGATCACATTCAAATAATTTATTAATTTCGTTAGCACAAAAAACGTATTATCGAGAGAGGGGTGGGTGGGTATATCCCCACTAATATTTTACAATGGAAAATGTCCATCGAAAGACTGGTCCCCCGTTTTTCTTGCTGCTTAGTTAAATTGTGGTACATGATCATTGCTTGCATTAAAAATTGTGGTAGTGAAATTAAGTAGGACCTATGTATGTAATGTAGTACTTATTTCCCTTGTTAATTTTTTCCTGGTCTTCTTAAGCTTCCCCGTAAATTTTCAAAAAGGATTTCATGTGCTTTGTTATTTGAATAAGATACTCTATACAGGATAGGTCACGTATATTTATATTTTTCTGCTTTCAAAAATTATTTTTCTAGCAAATGGATACAAGGAATTAAATGTATATATATAAAAAAAATCAAAATAGCGTATTAATACTAGAAACTAGTTTTATTATCCTTTGATCTAGGTTGTATATTCACAGGAAGAGTTGGGTGACACTCAAAAATAATCAAGAAATATTCAGTTGGTAGACAACAAAACAGGAATAGACATCGGGGACCTCTCTTGAGATTCAAATGGCCTGCATTCGAATTCGGTCTCATTCGTTGCATTTTTCTCCAGATTTATCAATATTTTTTTCAGACCAGCGAGCTACAGATCTACAGCTCAGCATCGATATCTTCTTTTTAATTTGAGCTATAAACTTTACTCGAGTAGTTATAATTCTCACTCTTCATTACACTTAATGTTGTTTTATTTCTAGAACCCCCTCCCGTGTGTATATTCTCATAAGCAAAGGGTTTCACTGAAGACTTTGAAATAAATGATTAACTAATTAAGATTGATTGATTATGAATCATTGATGTACGAATCATTTCCGCCATTAAATTTTATAGGCAAGAAATACTGTTAGTGTTTAGTAAAAAAAATTTTCTGCACATAATAGGAAAAGAACGAGATAAAATAATAATTTCCTGTCAACAATAAACTTTCAGTAGTCAATGTAATAAAAAGCATTGTTTTCGTACCAAATTTTAGAGTGGCCCGTAGTTTTTGGAGATCGGAGGGAGGGGAGGGGGTATGAGAAGAAAGGATTCTGAAGTAATTTTTCGTTACGTTACAATGCACATGTACCTTGAAAATTAATAAATCTAGCATGTCCAGATAGGCATACCAAAACCACCTTTTTATTGAACAAAATAGGTAATGCTGCTACGAAAGAATTAACTTGTTGAATTTTTTTTATTTAAATGTATTCAAGTACATTATAAGACGAAAATAGTTCCATTTTTTTCCTCGTAAGAATATATATTTTTGCATATTCATTTATATTCATAAATGTTCAAAACAATATAAATTAGCATATTTTGTATAGGAGTTAGATGTATGCTATTTTAATGAATATTTAGAGCCATTGTTGGTGAATTATACCAACCGATTACATTCTTTATTGCATTCTATATCGTCAAACAATTATTATATCAAATGGATTATAAATGTACAAAACAAGATATTTATTCTTGCATATGAATTAATTTAAAAGATTATCTGTTCAAACAAATGTTACTATGTTTGCTTAACAGGTCGACAGGTAGACAAGTAGACAGGTCGACAGGTCGACGGGTTGACTGGTAGACAGGTCGACATGTAGACAGGTCGTCGGGTTGACAGGTCGACAGGTCGACGGGTAGAAAGGTCGACGGGTTGACAGGTCGACAGGTAGACATGTTTATTTAAATATGTAATTCTGTTGACCTGTCAACATGTCGTCATAGGTTTGGATTGTCAAATGGAGATGTATACATCTAACTGTTATCAGACATTGTGCATATGAAAAGAGAATGGAAATTACACATTTAGGCATTCAATGTACATGTATCTTATGATATGAGTGACCCCCCCCCCCCCCACCCCCCACCCCCACCACCACCCAACCTTAAGATGATACTTGTAGTGATATAACTAAAGAAATATACATTGAATTATAAAAAAACTGTCTACCTGTCGACCTGTCGTCCTGTTGACCTGTCAACCTGTCGACTTGTCGGCCTATCAACCTGTCAACCTGTCTACCTGTCGACCTGTCAAATTGTAAAGAAAAAAATAAAGTTTGTGTTGTTATTTTAGATCTATTCTGGTTTTTATTATACTTAATTATTTCAATCAAAGTGCTTGTAATTATTCATTAAAAAGTAATTTGCATTTATTGTTTTGTACATATATTTATATAAGAATACAATTGATATAATCATACCTGAATATTTATGATCTTTCAAAAATATTATAATAACAAAACCGATTTACTGCAGATTATGTGGATGGGACTATTTTCGTCTTATTTTGTACTTGACCCAAAATATTTAATATTTTCCCCCTTTTTCAATCCGCAGTTTAACAACACTCCAATACGATGTTATCTCCCTTATCAAAAGTTATTGAATTAAATTAAGCTTCTTTTCTATTTTTCTGCGTAAATTGACAGAATGAATCAACGCATTACATGTACAGTGGAGCCTCATTTTATCCAGACGCTTTGGTTCCTAGTCAAATTGTCCGGATATGTGAAGCGTCTGGACAGCTGGATTACCAGTTAAACACGAAAAAATAGCGTTTAAAATTCCACTCCGATGAAAAATTGTACAAATATTGGAGCGTTCGGACATCTACATGTGTAGTGTCCACTGTACATGTATTGTGTTGAGTGCTAGTTTAACAACGACGAGTGTAAGGAATAAATTTATCTGAGGAGTCAATAAAGTACAAGTAAAGTAAAAGGGAAGAAAAAAATTGTCCAAATATTTAGAATTGAAGTGTTTGTTGGGTGGGGGAGGGGTTGGGAAGGCACCCCCGACTGCCATACATCCTCTCTAGATCTATGCTATGTATTTTTTGAATAAAAAGAAACATTCTGCGAGCTTTTAGTGTATTCTTAATTATGAAATAACACAATTCATAATTTCCGAAGAGCTGTATTAAAAAAGAGTGATGTATTGAATTGCATGAAAACAGCAAAATTTAATGGCCTTTATTAAGCCGATTGTCGATTGTCGGAATAGCCCAATTGTGACGTGATATCTCTAAAAAATAGTATGAATATGAGTATAAAACTTCGTCTCAGTAATTTTGGACATCTAAGGTACAATATTAAGTGCAAATGTCATTTTTGAAAAATTCCTCATTTGGACCCAAAATCTCATGGCTGGTCACAAATAATCTTTTGACATTTATGCTATCAAAAGCTTTTGTAAACTTATTAACCATTTTTAAATTAAAACAAGATGTGTTTAAGAAACACTGATGCCCCGGTATGGCAACATAGCAAAGATTAAACCTTTCTTTAATGCAAATTAAATATATTCGTACCAAAAGTATGGTATTCCTACTGTAAATACAATTGTGAAAAAATATGAAAGTAGGCCAAGGTGAAAGTCTTTTTTATATTAAGTACGGAAATTTTCAATGTCAAGGTCATTGGTATCCAATGGAAGGCCTTTCCACAACAAATACATTTGTAAAGCATGGAAGCCCTAGCCCTAACCCTTCAGAATTTATGACCAAGGTTAATTTTTTTAAAAGTAGGTCAAACTTCAAGGTAAATGTCAAAGGGTCAAGGTCCAATGAAAGAGCTTTTCAAATGGATTATATATGTGAAGTATGAAAGCCGTAACCCTTACCGTTCAAAAGTTATGGCCAAGGTTATAGTTTTTTCACAACTACTGATATTTCCAAAAGGTCAAGGTTGTTGGTATCCAATGAAAGGTCTCTAAGAATACATATGTGAAGTATAAATGTCCTGGTATCTACTGTTCAAAAGCTATGGCCAAATTAAAAATTTGGAATATTTGTTTAAAAGTGGGTGAAATTCCAAGGTCAAGGTCTAAAGGTCAAATTTGGTGGTACCCAAAGAAAGGTCTTGTCACAAGAAATATACATGTTTAACATGAAAGTCATACCTCCACTAAATAAAAAGTTATGGACAAGGTCAAAGTTTTTGCGGACAATCAGACAGACAGAGAAACAGACAGGGAGACAAACAGACAGACGGACGGACATGACAAAAACTGTATACCTAGTACTTGAAGATTACCAGTTTGTTTTTATTTCTTCTCTAACTTAATATAATCAACGAAAATTCCGAAAATTATATTAATTTTTTGGATTTTATAATCTTGAGTGTGCGCATTACATTCGGAGTGTGAATAAAATCGTTAGTAAAACCCGGGTCAGGAATATAGGACTAAATCTTACCGACCCGTTTTTATACCCCCGTAAACTAAGTCTCGGGGGTATATAGTTTTTGTCGTGTTCGTCTGTCCGTTTGTCTGTTTGTCCTAAAAAAAATTAACATTGCCCATAACTTTTGATTTAGTCGATATGACTTTCATATTTCACATCTGTATTCCTTGTGACAGGACCTTTCTTTGGGTACCACGAAATTTAAACCTGACCCATTTTTACACTAAAAGTCTCAAACTTTTACTTTGGCAGTATCTTTTTAACAATATATACCTGAACTTTTATACCTTATATATATATATATATATATATATATATATATATATATATATATATATATATATATATATATATATATATATATATATATATTCTTTGAAAGACCTTACACTTGATACCGACAACTTTGACCGTTGACCTTGGTGATTTCCATACTTATGAAAAAACTTTAACCTTGGACATTTTTTTTCTTTTGAACACTAAGAGCTAGTGATCTTATTGATCACATACACATGTATATAATCTTTGTGAGAAGACCCTTTACTGGATATAAAGAACTCTGACCTTTTGGCCTTGTCCTAAATCAAAAGTTATGGGCAAGGTAAATGTTTTTGCGGACAAACAGACACTCAGACACGACAAAACTATATAACTAAAAATCTTCTATTATGTGGGCATAATGATATTCAAATTCATAATTTTCCCCAGCTTTCGCGAAAGCGAGGGGACATTGAATCTTAATCGTTTGTCTGTCCGTCCATCATAAAAACTTAACCTTACCCATAAATTTTGATTTAGTGGAGCTATGACTTTCATATTTCACATGTTTATTCCTTGTGACAAGACTTTTCTTAGGGTGCCACCAAATTTGACCTTTTGACCTTGGGGTTTGACCCACTTTTACCCCAAAATTTCCAAACTTTTACTCTGGCCATATATACTAAATAGCAGAAACTAGGACTGTCACATTTTACAGATGTATTTTTATGGCAAAACCTTTCATTGGATACCAACAACCTTGATCCTTTGACCTCGGAGAAAAACACTTTTTCCTTGACCATTACTTTTGAACGGTGAGAACTAGGGCTTTCACACTTCACATAGGTAATCCAAGTGAGAAGATCTTTCATTGAATACCAAGAACGTTGACCCTTTGACCTTGACCTTTGGGTTTGACCTACTTTTCAAAAACTTTGACCTTGGTCACAACTTTTGAACGGTAGTAGGACTTTCATATTTCACATATGTATTTTTTGTAGCAATACCTTTCATTGGATACCAACAAACTTTGACCTTTTGACCTTGTCCTTGGCGATTTCCGTACTTATGAAAAAACTTTAACCTCGACCATAACTTTTGAATGCTAAGGGCTAGGGCTTTTTTGCTTCACATATGTAATGCTTGTGAAAAGACCTTTCGTTGGATACCAAGAACTTTGACCTTGACCTTAGAGTTTGACCTACTTTTCAAAAACTTTTACCTTGGCCATAACCCTCGAACGGTTAGGGTTTTCATCTTTCACATATGTATTACTTATGACCCTTCTTAAGAAATCACTAACTCAGAGGGATTATGTATTTCACAATCGTATTTCTTGTGAGAAAAGCCCTACTTTGGGTAATAATTTATTTCATTTACATTTAAGAAAAGTTTAATCTTATTTATGTTGCCATACGTGGTCATAAGTGTTTCTAGCTCGATCGTGAAGGGCAAGGGGTAAGAAATCATAGCAGGCTCGAAAATGTCTTGTCACAGGTAATGTACATAAGAAGAGATAGGACATTCATATTTGATGTACATTACCTGACAAGACATTTTCGAGCCTGCTATGATTTCTTACCCCTTGCCCTTCAAGATCAAGCTTATTTTTTTTAAATCAACTTCAGTTATAATTTCTAAATAAATGACATATGATAGGGCGTTTATATTAGACACAATATGTCATAAAAATGACAACTTACCCACAAAGACGCCGAAAGCGGGGGACCACAATTCATTGAATTTGCTTGTTTATTTAAAAAAAATTCCTAACAATAATTGTGTTGATGTTTCTTTTGTAAATGTTCGATATGCAAATGGACCCATTCATCACCATGTCAAGCACGGGTAAAAGTTTAGTTTTTATACATTATATGTACAACAAAGTATTGATCTTAACAATCGTAAAAAATTGAATATGTCAACCTCTTATGAACACTTTTGTCTGTGCGTTTGTCTGCAAGATATATTACAAATTTTCGTCGCAGTTTTCCTGGCAACTACTTGTTGCAGATGTTTGAAATGTTAACACATTCGGTTGTAGCCCTCCATGGCGTTCGATCCCACCTCTGATGTTTTGGATGTCTGTGTGCTATGCTCCTATTTTGTATTGTTTTATGGACTTTTTATCTTGAATAATGTCCGTTTCCTCCATTTGTTTCATTTTGGAGGCACGCGGTATGGTGGGATTCATTTTTGTTCAAAATTGATGTCAATAACTTGTTTATCCGTACTAAACATAAAATGTTTTGACAGTTTCCTGAACAACTATTCATTGCAAGTGTTTGAAATTAAAGCACATTCTTTGCGTAGACATGCAACATGGTTGGATTCATTCTTTTACAAATCCAATATCAACTGCCCTTATCTGTGGGTCCGTCTGTAGTGTACTTAACAAATTTTGCTTACAGCTACAACTACTCAGGAAATCCTTGAATTTTTTGCACATTTTGTTGAGGAATGCAAGATGGGGCTTTTTGTATGAAGCTAATGATAACTTCCTACCCGTGCTGCGGGCCGTGCATCTGTCCGTTACTGAACTTGTGTATAATAGCACGATTTGCCATTCACACCCGAGCGGGGTATTCCTAGTAAGCAATATCTCACAGAATTCTTGTTTTAACGTAGATGTTTTCATTCATCTTTCTCTTTTTTAGATTCGACTCCAATGGAAGGTCACATAAAGGCTGCCAAAGTCTGTCAGGTTGCTTTTGATGGATACTGCTCGAAGAATCACACTATCAGAGTGAAAAACTGCGGAAAATTTCACGTGTATGAGTTAACTCCACTAGATATCTGTCCTTCATCTTACTGTTTTGGTGAGCTTATTTATTTAAGGTAACATGCATGCATATCGAACACTTAAGTAAGTCTGCAAAGCCATTGTTAATGGTCTGTAAGTTCATTGACTTACTTATATTTACATTCCCAATTTCTGTGTCCGAGATAATGTTACAAATAGTCAATGTACATGTTCTTTATTTTTCCATCAGTGTACTAGTTCATTAATAGGAGCGGTTGAAAAAATCACGTGCAAGGTGGGGCAAACAGCTAGACAGAAGCAGGGCTTGTAGTACGTGCATTAGCAGAATCAAGAGCACGTTATTTTAAGGAATAACTGTTTTATTTTTCAATTTAATTATGATAATCAATCTATTGGCTTGCATGATAATGTTATGCATTAACGCCTTCAGCGTTTATGCTAATTATCACGCAAGCCAATCGTTTGATTACATCACAACATCGAAAATAAAACAGTTATTCTTCAATTACATCCCGGGGTATGAGCGTTTATGGAGATTTATTGCAAACATCGCTTCGGATTCAAACATTCATAGGTAGTTTTTGTTGCTTCGTTTTTTTTTTTGAAAGAAGAGAATAGATAGATGGATGCACAATAATTAATTGCTTTTAATTATGTTTAATGAGATGAAGATCCCCTTACGTTAAAAATGATATTCCGATCGGATATTCGCCAACTTGTTAAAGCATAAATGGAAAACTATTTTTGTAAATACAAAATTAGTCTTTATTCCAAATCCAAGGTTAGACCAGTGTTATGTACGGAGGTACACAATTGATATTATAGATAGGAAAAAAACCTTTCAAGCTTTTAAAAGATATGGTGTTAGGAGTGCTAGTATATGAAGGGCGGTACTTAAGGGTTGTGAGATTAATCATGGGCAACTTATGTATGCATCATTTCAGGTCGTTATTTTCGTTTAATCAAATAAAGAGCTAAATATTTTATTGCGAAAAAGCTTGGACCGAATTTGGCCAAGTTAAAAAGTAAGCCGTCATCTGTATAAAAGTCAGAGCTCCTTGCAAAAGTCCATTACGACAGATTGGTTACACATATATATTGCAATGATAAAGCAAAATAATGTGTACCTAAGTTTACTAAGTATTTCAAAACAAATAGAAAAACAGGCATATTCAAATGCATCAATCAAAAGAAAACAAAATGTATTTACTGTTTGATAAAATATGATGATTGCGATAAATAAAGTAGGACTGACTTTCATTTCTTTAATTTACATGTACCCTGTCAATCAAGAAAATAAAACGTAAGATTTTTTTTTTAATTCTTTCCGAAGAAAATTGCATTTTAACCCCCCCCCCCTGTAATATTTGTTACTCCTACAATTATCGGACATTTAAATCTTGAAAAACAATACGGAATTGGTTTTTCATGATAACATTTGGGCAATTTTGTTGTTGTTGTTGATTTTAAATGTCATATTTGTTAATAACAAATAATATTAAAGCTCATAAGTTCATTAAACAACTTTTGGATCAGAACAAACGCGGATCTCTATATAAAACATCAGAGGTGGGATCAGGTGCCATGCTGAAGTGAGCATCCACTGCCAATCGGGATACCAATATAAAAGTCCTAGTATCTACCGTACAAAAGTTTTGACCAAAGTAAAAGTATGGAATTGTTATGTAAAAGTGGGTCAACTCCCAAGGTCAAATTCAAAAGATCCACTTTTATGATACCCAAAGAAAGGTTTGTCACAAGGAATACACATGTAAAATAAGAAACTCATAGCTCCACAAAATCAAAAGTTATGGGAAGGTTAAAGTTTTTTGTGACGGACGGACAGACTTACGGATGGACAGACAACTGAGATTTTTTTGTCCCCTCGCTTTCGCAAAAGTGGGAGACAAAAAATAAAACGAAAAGTTTGCTGTAGTTCAAATACACTTAAAGCTCAAATACCGTTTGTTTTTGGTTTTATTTCTACTTTTCATGACCTTAAGCTTTGTACATCTTAATTTCTATATTATCTTTCAGTTCCTGACCAAGAGAATTCATGTAAGTCTTTTATTCCTAATTGTAGAAGATTTTACCAAGCAATTCATTCATTAAAATATATTATATGATAAATAAATCATACTTTCTTTTAGCCCACAATTAGTAAACGTGATTTTCTGAATTTCGAGAAAAAATATCCAAAATGTTTTTTATGCCCTCCGCCGAAAAATTGCAGGGTTTTTAGTGCTACCCTGTCTCGTCATAACTGATTTTCCGTACATTATGTCGGCAAATGCACACAATCAGCTCCAATTCGACGTTGCAATATGTCATAGGAATACGCAGGTTAAGTTCGTTCCCCTTCTTAAGGGAACATATCGTAATATATTGCGATACAGAAGCTCTAGGCACTACCCAGCTCACAACAGGTGTCTAATTTAGCTTTTTTTCCAAACAAATGTAATTAGAATTAAAAAAAAAAAGCTGGAAACCTTTATTAAAGGTATGTTAAAACTCTCCACATTAATATTTTGGGCTTAATGGATGCAAATAAATGAAATTGCGGTTTAAATTTCATTTCTATAGCCAAAGGCTTCTCAAAGTTTCGCATGGAAACAAAATGTTACAAATAGACGGCAACATACGAAGGGACAGACCCAAATATATATCCCAAAATTTTAGTTCAAGCGGGGTTTTTTTCTTTAAATTGCAATCAGTGGTATACGAGAAAATATCAAGTTATGAAACACCCCCCCCCCCATGTGTACACACACATACATCCTCTCTCTCACAGAGAGAGAGAGAGAGAAAGAGAACTATGTCATTAAATCACCCTCTGATTTCATGCATAATATGTTATTAGGTAGAGGAACACGCGAGGTCGACACTGATACCTAATGAACACCTGGGGTATGATTAAAACAAATCGGCTTAACCGATTTGCAAAATAAATAAAAAAAACTTCAATGATAAGAGGTCAAAAACCTTAAAGTATCTAGAAAAGCCTTGTCAAAGGTTATTAAAATTTGTACTTTGAAAGCCCTATCTTTTCTCATTAAAAAAGTATGACCAATTCAAAGTAATGATAAATTAAGTAGGTCAAACTTCAAGGTCCAGGTCACGAGGTCAAAAATCATTTTAAAAGGTCTTTTCACAGGTAATATTTATGTAAAATATTACGGCCCTTTCTCTTTTAATTCAAAAGTCTTGGCTAGGTTAGGTCAAGTTTTTGTGACAGACTTAGCGACTAACAGACCTACAGACTAACGGTTTGACGGACGGACAGACGAATGAGATTTAATGTACCCCGAAAGCGAGGGACAGTAAAACATACACATATATGAAGGAAAATTATATTAAACAGTAAAAAAAACTTTTCAATCAAGACGTTAATTCTTTCTTTGTTTTACAGTTTGAAAAGGTTGATTACTTAATAGGAGTATTTTTTAAATTAAAGGTGTTTCTTGGACACCATCCAATGTAACTGTAGTTTACCACAGCGTTTCCTGGACAATAACAAAAAAGTTAACTGGTACGAACTACGATCCCGATGTCAATGTTGCATGTCAGTTTGAACGCTTGTCCGAAGAGAATCTCTATTACGACATCACATGGTATGTTGATGATACTGAAATTATTCGAAACCAAACGATTTCGTCGAATTCGTCCGATGAAGCACTATTATCAGGAACACAGATGCTAGCTAAAGGCAAAAAGGCAAACTCTCTGGTATGTTATAATTTTTTTTTCTTCAGTGTATTTTGTCACTCGAGCCGAACATTTGTCTGGCGTTCGTCTGTCTGTGAACTTTTCATTTTTTTCGACTCTTTTTCAAGAATCATAGGACCGATTTTAACAAAACTTGCACTGGGTGAAAAAAGTGGTTTCCCATCATGGGAAACTTTATGGAAACCACATGGAAACCTCAAGTTTACATCATGTTTCCCAGTGGTTTCCGTAGCGGATGCTAGGTTATTCCGCCAAGTTTCCGTGACACGGAAACCCCCTACGCTCCGATTCCATAAGGTATCCTGAACCACGGAAACCTCTGTAAACCTGAAGTTTCCCGAACATCCATGTAGTTTCCCGTAATGGGAAACCTGAAGATTCCACTGGTTTCCAGAATCAAGAAACTTGATGGAATCGGAGCGTAGGGGGTTTCCGTGGAATGGAAACTTGGTGGAATCTTTAGGTTTCCTTATACGGGAAACTACATGGAAGCTCGGGAAACCTCACGATTCCTAAAGTTTCCTTGACTCAGGAAACCATATGGAATCGGAGCGTAGTAGTTTCCTGGAATGGAATCTTGATGGAATCTTTAGGTTTCCTTATACGGGAAACTACATGGAAGCTCGGGAAACCTCACGATTCCTAAAGTTTCCTTGATGCAGGAAACCATTAGGAATATGAGCGTAGTGGTTTCCGTGGAATGGAAACTTGATGGATTCTTAAGGTTTTCTTTTATGGGAAACTACATGGAAGCTCATGAAACCTTATGATTCCTGAAGTTTCCTTGACTCGGGAAACTATATGGAACTTGTGTAGCACTTTCTGTGTGGCGGAAACTTGGTGGAATTATCTGGAGTCCCATTCCTGGTGGAAATTACTGGGAAACTTCAAGATTCCCTATAAACTTTTCTAAAGGAAGCAATGTGAAATAATGCGTATTCTTTTAAAAATCTATCAAAAAAATTTATTACATGTAAAAGAAAAAAGCATTTCCATTTTATATGTTTAATAATTCATTTGATGTACAAAAACTGTAACTGAATTTTTCAATGATATCAAAATATTGAATAAATTCATATATCTTAGATAAACAATGGAACAGTCTTTCACATTTAAGTCCATTCACAAGGGTCATTAAGTACTTCTTTCAACATCAGTTTCCTGGTTTTCTTCACATCACCTATGATCTGCAATATTCATACAAAATTATTATATGATGTCAGAATTATAATGCTTGAATATAACTTAGAAATCTGAAAGATCAGTCAATGTCCTTTAATGTACCAATATCAATAATTACTTTCCATGACCATAATTTCAGCATTTAATGTATCTCTTTAATATTTAATGCTTTATGATAAGTGAAAAAAAAATATAACATAATATAAATAATGTTTTCAGCCTTATTATGTCATTGAGAATATATTACTACAGGTATCTCATACTAAGAACCCTGTTTTAAGTTTGATTAGTTTGAGAGAAAACATACCCTTTATAATAACAAAAATATTAGGGAGAGATTTTTTTTTAAATTTTGATATTCGACCTAGAAATTGGTTGAAGATCATTGCAGACCCTCCATCCCATTGCACAAAAGCTAGATTACACCAGGGGAGAAATATACTCTGGACTAGATTTTAAGGGGGCCGACTATAGTTTTCATTGCGCAATATTTCGCGCATCGTAGTAAAATGAAGCGTATTTACTGTTATAATGCAACTTTTTCGCTTATTTATTAAAATCAAACAAAATTAAGAAATTATAGGTATAAAAATGTAATTACAATTTGATATAACTGATTTTTTAACCGATTTAGAAATTGATAGGTAGGTTGACGTTGCTGCAGTGTGATTTTAACGTTATGATAATCTGTAGCTCTGTAGAAAGGGTTGATAAAAATATTATTAAAGAAAAAGTAAAAAACATATGCTCTTGAAATTTAAAACATAGAAATTTGAGAATATCTCCAATATTTTTATTATGTTTTCATGTGAATCCATTGTGTACGTCATATTTTGTAATACTCTATTAAAATAGTAAAATTTGCTAATTTCTTTGCATTTTGAGATGCCCCCTCTGGTAACAAGAGGGTAGAATTTTGTGTTTCTTACATATATTGTATAATTAAGTATTACTCATCAAATATTAGAGTTTGAACAAAATGTCTATTGTAGTATTTGTATAATTTGCTTTAAAGTGATAAAAATTGGCATTTTCCTATATAATCCTATAGTAAATGTACCTGTATTTTGAGACGGTCACTCAAAAATACCTGAACGGTAGATTTCCCCCAAACTTTGCATGTACACTGAAGTTAATGTAAGTTATATATGGTATAAAAATGAAGAGTTTCGCTATTGTAGTTTTCACACAATAAAACTATAGTCGGCCCCCTTAAATAAAGATACAGTAGATTTTGATACTGACCTTTGACCTAGAAAATTAGTCCAAGGTCACTCTTCATCCTCTATCCACAGGCTCTCTGTAGTTTAAGTTTGAGAGAGAAATATGCTCAGAACAAGTGATATCAGATGGCGTGATGGGTAGACACTGTCTTAGGGCATCCACAGAACAGGACCTAAAAATAATGCAATATATATGTATT
>NW_026933085.1:0-55546 GCF_032062105.1 Saccostrea cuccullata
AACGCAGAATTAACTTCTTTAACATCTGCGCTGGAAAATTATCCCTTTCTTATTTCTCAAGCAAGATTCATGGTTTTCATAATTTTTAAACAAGCCTTAGAAGGGCTTGAGTTATCTAAAACGATGATAGGTCATCTATTTACTCAGTTAAAATACACGAAAAGACATTATTTTTGTAGATAAAAATATTTCTAAAGACAAAAATGAAGCTTATCTTGAAAAAGTCTGTATATACGAAGATATTAAGCGTTAAAAGTCGGTTTCTTTTCTATGGCGAATGAACAATGAGTAAAGCTCCGCAGCCGCAACAGCTTCTATACAGAGATTTCGCCCTTTCCTTTGCGGAGGAATCTCAGGTAACTTTCACAGACGCTGACCAAGCATCTTAGGGCGAGTCCACTGTTTAATCTGAAAGGTGACGCAGGTTACCCCATCGGTGACAAATTCTACTATGCATGACCAGAAAATGAATGGTTGTACCCCCCATATTGAAATTGCTTCTGACGGGCCTGAGAATGAAGTGCACAGGCAATTTGAGTGACAGTAATAGCACATTAATGTTAAATTCTCCCTTGTACGTTTTTGTTTTAATTTAAAAATATCGCACTAGTTATCTTCAGCTTTGGTAACGGTTTTCGTAAGGAATATATATTAGACATGCCGCACAGATGAACACGCGATCACGTGGTTTTTTGGAGCCTGGACTCGGGACCCCCCCCCCCTCTCCACTTTGAAAAACATTTCTACCTGTAGGCTTGTAAGAAGGATATGGAAATAACGAACAGCACCCAATCTCAACGTCCATTAAACAAATATACAAAATAAGAGC
Organism: Saccostrea cuccullata; assembly: GCF_032062105.1. Taxonomy (NCBI): domain Eukaryota; kingdom Metazoa; phylum Mollusca; class Bivalvia; order Ostreida; family Ostreidae; genus Saccostrea; species Saccostrea cuccullata. The sequence goes on from NW_026933085.1 coordinate 830, forward strand.
AGAGCAAACACGGACCTCCGAAACATCAGAGGTGGGATCAGGTGCCATGGAGGAGTGAGCATCCCCTGCCGACCGGTCACACCCGCCGTGTGCTCGTTGTCATAATCAGGATATAACGGAAAAAATCCGTGGTCAATTCAGTGTATAAATAATGGACTAACAATTGGTATGAAAAACGTCAGTCAGCATTTCATTGTAACTAACAAGCTATTTGGATTGATGTATATTAAATTGGGACCGATGTACTTCAGTAAGCAAAATTAAAAAAAACGTATATATAGTTTGAAGTATATCAACATAAAAGATATTTCATAAAATTAAGAAACGGCCACTATGCTCTATAAAATATTCCTGAAAGTGAGTAACGTAAATTCATCTTAAAAAGTAGTACGATTAATTATATTTATCCTTCTTAAATTCAATATATGAATTTTGTTTCATGCTACATGTATTTTATTCAACAGAAAATTGATTTCGATAGCCATCATCTCATACCATTTTCGGATATTAATGACACTTCCTACTTGACTTTCTACAGCTTTCAGAGTATCTCTGACGTTTTGTCAGTATATACTTGTTTCTTGTCTATTGAAAGTGAAATAAATATACTCTTATGTACATAAAATTCTTCAATTTGTGTTCTTTCTTATTTATCAAAGTGTATAACTTTTATAGCTTATTAATATTTCTTGACTCCAAGCCCCACCTTTAGGGTGAAAGTGATGCCATGACCCGTATCTTAATATTTCTAGTAATTACTATAGTGTCATCTAGAAAAATGTATTAAAATTATCCATTTTGATTCTGGAAACATATTTAAAGTATGTCACATGAACGACAGTGAGTGTATCAAGATTTATACTTTCGACATAAATAAAAGATATATCATTAGGAAGTCAGACAAGTATCTTTCGTTTGAAAAGGATTATAATTATACTTTTAATAGGGATTGCTACAGTCACTGCGCGTTTTATACACATTTATATTACATACAGTTCGATATGGGGATTCGTCAAAAACATATTGTGTGTTGTATGCATCCTCACATGAGATCTATTTGGGATCCAGTTTACAGAAAACCCAAATGTTTAATTTTTTTTTAATGATTTATTTTTCAAGATTTTTACTCATTTCTTCTTTTTTTTTTTTAAAAAAAAAAGAAGGGCATTTTAATTAACAACAGCAAACTAGTCTACCCAATAGGCCCATAAAAGCATTAGAATTTTTTTTTAAATAAAAAAGCGAAACCTCATTTTACATCTTTTACGACGTCACAAATGACGTATAATAATCAGTAACGTCACATTTATGTGTACATGATCATAGTATAAAAGTTTTTTTTTCGAATCTGATTTCAGAAATTCTTTTCCACTATTAATTATCGTCTGAAACATGTGGGATAGAAATGTGTTGTTCTTTTACTCCTATAAATATAATACCCCCCTTGTTCGATGCATTAAATTTGTGTAAAACACATGAAAATGTATGATGGTTTGTAGTCATAGCTCTTTCACAGACAATGGTTTCCTTTTTTTCAATAGGGGCGCACACGTTACAGGTAAATATTTTCATTGGAAAATATCTCTCGCATAGTGATTGTTATTTTTCTGTTTTAATATTTTTCCGTAACGAATGTGCTCTATGCGTAACTCACGATTAACTGTCCTATTTTCGGAATTTTCCAGGAAAACTTCGAACCATTGTAAGGTTTAGATTTTACTTTGATATCTAAATCATTCGGTTTCGACAGAAATGTTGCACATGTAAACTGTATCAATGGTCTAAGGTGAGATTCGCAAAAATATTTATTCTATAGCCATCTTAAATTTTTTTATATATTTGCTAGGCCATATGAGGCACTTTGTGGGTCGAGTTCTTTAATGTCAAAAATAAAGCGTCAAAACGACGAGTAAAACGATCCCGATGTATAACAATCATGAAAGAAAATTGGGATATGGGGCTTGGCTGTGATTGTGCGTACCATACTCAATCAATAAATATTTTTTTTAATTAATCCGATTTAACTCCGTAAAAAGCAAGACATAAAATACCATCCCTTATGTTTATTTCATTTCATTTCATATACAATAAATTGTGTTTTTGATCAAAGCGCAGCATTTTTTTTATTCTGAAAATTTTGTTTTACATTGCCGAAATACTCATTATGTACAATTGGTGATATAACATTCCGATTAATGGTCTTTACTATAATTTGTGCATTTACGATATAATTATTGTTTTTCTTCTTTAATAATTAAATAAAACAACAATGATCAAACAAAAAACTTTTTACAATGTAAATCGATGTTGTACTCAGACCCTTACTGATCAAAGAGGAACAACTCTGAAAATGTTTATTTTCCTCCCTTTATTCACGGTTTTCCACAGAATCAGATACAATTACAGCAAGACCTGATAAATCCGAGAATTGAATACTATAGACCTCATATACACAATGTAAGTATAGAATTGAAAAGAATTGTTCACTTGTACTGACATTATCTGCATTTATGAATATCCTATTGCAGCAAAACGCAACTTTGACTTTCTGTCAACAATGTCGGTTCGCATTTCCTCGAATCAAAACAAAACGTAGCCTATAAGATTTTAAAAAATATCAATGTGCGATTTGATATAAATTGAAATAGATGAAGAGTTTAATGTTAAATATTTTGAAGTTAATGTGGACGAATACGGAATTTTCATTTTAACTTTAGCAGCGACGACATTGAAAGAAATGCGTACAATATCATGAGGGGTGCTTGTACATCTAATGCAAATGTCGATGTATCCCCGCGGCCACATACTATCTCGTTTGAAATAATGACATGAAAGAAACTACAATTATTTCATTTATATCATAGGAGAGTTGAACATACACCATTTTTTAATGAATAAAATTAAAGAAATGAAATTAAAAATCAACATATTCAAGTTCAACAAAACTTGAATTCGTATCCAGGTTTCGTGTGATATGGAATGCATAACGCATACGTATATGGAATTAACACTAAAATCTTTCAGTAATTTTTTCCTGATACATATAAAAAGAGTAGTCAATATTTATTCTGCATTCATGAATTTAAAAACTAATGCATACCTCCGGGATTCTTGACGAAATACCAGTATATTTGCACTGTAAACGACGTTTCGTCAAACGCTAATGGTCTGCGACGCAAAAAAGGAAGGGGTGGGGGTGATAGGGGTATTAAAAAGTTGCCTAAAAATCTACATTTAAATAGAGAACTTTTAAATTTGTAAGTTAATATATTTTTAAAGCAAAAGCAATATTCCAATTTAATTTTTTAATGTGTATTTGTAGATTTATATAACAAAGTGATCGACCTCCGTCTGAAAGACGCGCGGGAACGTGATTTATTGAGAAAGGGGGAGGGGGTAATTTTCCGCTATTAAATCAAAACTGGTCGTACAAAAATTATACAAAAAATTATGAAGATTGTTTTTACTACCAGCTACCTAAAGAAAGTTTTTTACAAAAATTAAACGACAGGTTTTTTCGCAAAAAAATTTTGAATTTGAAAAATACGCAATTTTCAAGGCTTAGATAATTCATAGTTTGAGGTCTTTAAAAATTGTTTTGATGATATGTATATAAAAAAGGTGACTATGTTTTTGTGTTAAATGGTTAAAGGAATAAGCCAATTAAATTTTACATTTATATCTAACCTGGTTTTTGAAAATCAAGGTTTAAGTAGTTCATTGATTAAAAATTTTCTCTCCTTGTAAACAACTAAAGGGGGGTAACTTTCGGAAGTTCCTGTCCAAAAACCACTCGAACGATTTTGTCCAATATATGCATACTTGCTGTAGATATAGTCATGTACTAAATATACAAAAATAAACAAAATTAAACGACAGGAATTTTTTTGGGTAGGTGTGTTGTACATCCTTAAAAATTGTACATGATGTGTTACACATCTTACATATGTAATCATTTCATTTCAGGGCATTCAGCATATATTGTGGTTTTGTCTATAAATTTGTTTGTTCATGTAATCAATAATTTGAAAATACTCAAATTAGGTAATGCATGAGAGAATAGGCAAGAAAATCAGGTTTAAGAAATGGTTTTTACTATTTATAAGGGGTTAATGTATATATTGAATCTATAAGTACATTTAGTCTATACATTTAAGGTATTTGTATATGAAATAAACCTGCATTTGAGCATTTTTTAAGACAATTGTAAACATTACTTTAACCAGTTTAAAAATGATTAGATTCACTGTCAGCATTTCATTTCTTGTAAAATAAATGAGAAAACCAATTTTATTTGAGTCAGTTTTTTTTTATGTAAATAAAAAGCATTGGAAGTTGGGAATATTTCACAAAGTTGATTGAGCATAATTCTCACTAGGACAGTAGGAGTATTATGATTTAAGCATTAAAGAAACCATTTCATATTTCAATATACAAACCATGTTTAGTCATGCAGTATATAGTTTACACTTGCCAAAAAGTAAATGGTATCTCTATTCAGGGTCAATCCAAAAGTCAAAAAGGAATGAAAAAATATTTCTCTTTATGTATCAAACATGTAGGTATTATTGCAATAAATTCACTGTATTCATTTTTTGTCCTCTTTCTATGTATGAATAGCTCTGATTTAGGCAATCAAAATACAAAAAGCAAATGAGTTATGTCAAATGATGAAGGTATACACCATAAATTAACATGGACAGAGAATTCTGAGTTTCCCTCAAATATGGCCGCCAAGTGATGTGAAATAAAAACAAAATGTGGATTCATCTATTAGGATTGAGACTTGTACATATTATGAATGATGGGTACTATGACATTAAGAATGACATGAAAGAAATAAGTTTGATTCAATTATATAAACAGTTCTTAATCCATACAGTCAAAATGGAGGGCATATATTTTTCTTTATAGGCATAAAGTAACAAACACTCACCTAATCCATCAAAATTTTACTTTTTGATAAAAGGAACCCTACTTGCTTTTTAAGTTGACATTCATATTTTTGTGTTTGACAGGTAGAGCAATCGTTTCTAACTGGTATAGTGAGAACTTTATTTTAGAATCATCAGATTGTTCTGATATTTTGGTTAAGATATCTGCATGACATCAATTAATTTGTTCATACAAAGGGATAAAAGCTTTTCCAGGTTTCCTCTTTACTCAGATTAGATTGTGTCTTGCTAACATATCCAACATATAAGATATTCATCAAAGTCAAACATAGGTAAATAAATGACTTTATTAAATTTTTAGTCAAAAGGTCAAAGAGATGTGGACATCTACTAAATTTAATTGTTTAGTTAATATTCATCAAACTTCATGGATAGGTTAATTAAACAAACTTCATATATTCTGATTTTCAGGTCAGAGAAGCACACTTTTTGCTATACCATTGTTGTCCATGAATATCTCTATTGACTTTTCAGGTTAAAGGTCAATGTATTTCTGCTACAGTAAAACTTCATTATAAGGATCTCATAGTGATATTCTTTATTTGTAAGGAATGAGATATAAAATCACCCACTCTTTCTATAATACGTCACTGAATGTGCTCCTTCATTTTAGAGAATTTTACAAGCAAATCATATACTGACTTTCAATCCTTCAAAACACAATATATATTGAATCTTGATATTCAGACTTTCAGGCTTTCAGCCTTTTAGGATTTCAATCTTAAAAACTTTAAGATTTTCAATCTTTAAAAACTATCAATCTTGAGGACTGAGTATTTAAATATTCATTTTGTCTGTCTTGTCTTTTATGTCATTATGATTAATCCTTAGTAATTCAAACTTTTCATGTTTGTAAAACTAGATTGTGAAAGTACAATGTTTGTGTAATCTTCTTAATGTTTATCTATAAATACTGATTTTAACACAGTCAAATATAATTTTCTGATGATCAAAATTTCCAACTGAATTCAAAAACAAACTGCCTGACCTATACATATTTAGAATTTCAATAACATACATTCTTGAATATCCATAAATATCAAAATATAATGATTCAGCATTAGCTATCATCTAACACTTGTTAATCTAAGGAACGCTCTTATCATAAGTTAAACGCATGAAATTCCTCATGCAGTTTTGAAGAATCTCTGTTATAAAGGATGCTAAAGACAAAGGGCCCATAAATTTCCAAGAAGTAATAATTTTTAAAACTATATATATACACATTTAATTGAGGAACATTTGAAGAAACCTTTTTCTTTATGATTCATGACTTTTCATGTAGATAGAGGCTATAATGTATAAACAATCTTTATGAAAAGAGAATGGTGTGATGTTACTCTTACCCAACACCCAAGGGAGAGGGGAGGGATGGGGGTTGAATCCCTTTTTTTGTCCAAGGAAACATGAATTTTAAAGTTTAAAAATTATAAAATTGAATTAAATTGATAAAATTAATTTTTCTTAAAGTTTTTTTTTAATTTAACATTTAAATTTTCTTTTTATTACCAGGCTTTAATAGGTGAACTGCATACAACTAAATACAGATAATTTAGAGTCTTGCATTTTTTTTATGGCAAAGCATTAATAATATATAAACCTCAGCCATATAAACAGGAGTGAAACTGAAAGCCATGGAAGTTAATATCATTATTTTTCAGCATTGTTGTAACTTAATCCATGCACTAAAGCATTTTGGTCAAGACTTCACTTACTACATTTGACATAGTTTTAATAATGCCCTATTATAAACATCTCCTCATGAACATGGGAGTATCTGATTACCATACAAGTTGATAACTTTACCTTTAGACAACTTAATTCACTCAAGTATATTTTGGTAAAGGCTTTACTTCATTTCTCTTTGAAAAACTATCACTGAGGTGATAAAGGCAGGGTCTTATATTAAATGATTTGTTACATGGTTCAATATTTATGACTGAACAAAACCCCAAAAAAGAAATTCTATATTGATTGGTAACCAATAAACATGTCATTTCATATTTAAGTGAACTAAAAAAAACACAGCCTTTAATACTAAATTTTATAATAACTCCCTTAGATTTTGTTAGCATTCTTATGAAGACAGAGGCAAATAAAAAAAAAAGGAAAGCAGCATTTTTATTTTAATATTTGAAATAGAAATAAAAAGAAATGAAACAAATAATTAAATTCAATTTTCTAATACATAGAAAGAGGACAAAAAATGAATACAGTGAATTTATTGCAATAATACCTACATGTTTGATACATAAAGAGAAATATTTTTTCATTCCTTTTTAACTTTTGGATTGTCCCTGAATAGAGATACCATTTACTTTTTTTGGCAAGTGTAAACTATATACTGCCTTACTAAACATGGTTTGTATATTGAAATATGAAATGGTTTCTTTAATGCTTAAATCATAATACTCCTACTGTCCTAGTGCGAATTATGCTCAATCAACTTTGTGAAATATTCCCATCTTCCAATGCTTCTTATTTACATTAAAAAAAACTGACTCAAATAAAATTGGTTTTCTCATTTATTTTACAAGAAATAACATGCTGACAGTGAATCTAATCATTTTTAAACTGGTTAAAGTAATGTTTACAATTGTCTTAAAATGCTCAAATGCAGGTTTATTTCATATACAAATACCTTAATTGTATAGACTAAATGTACTTATAGATTCAATATATAGATTAACCCCTTATAAATAGTAAAAACCACTTCTTAAACCTGATTTTCTTGCCTATTCTCTCATGCATTACCTAATTTGAGTATTTTCAAATTATTGATTACATGAAGAAACAAATTTATAAACAAAACCACAATATATGCTGAATGCCCTGAAATGAAATGGTTACATATGAAAGATGTGTAACCCATCATGTACAACTTTTAAGTCTACAAAATTTAAAGTTAACCATATTATACAATAAGACTACTTTTACAAGTTATGAGAAATTCTCCACCAAAAAATTTATTTATGCAAAAGCTTAATGTTAGGGTACAATTTTAAAATACATTTTACATGAATCACATAAAGAACATATCTAATCAATTTTTTGTGTTTGTTTTCCATTGGAACATCTGTGAACAAACATTCTGTTTTTTTGTATGTTTTTTTTTTTTTTTTGATACATAAAGAGCCAAAAATCATTTGGAATTGTTGTGCTAAACCCTGATACTCAGAATTTTAAGAGTTTCTGACGTATGCCCTACTTAGAAATGTTTACAATGCAACAAAGATGAAACTCATAATTGATTTAATCAGCAATTATAAAGTCATCGGGTTTACACATGCTTTTCTATCACATCATGTACATTTTTTCTACTAGTATGTCTTTGTTCACAAAAAAATTGAAATCAACAGTACTTAGCATTCCATATTAAAAATTATGAACCCTAGCTATTAAAAATCTAAAAGTATATTTGTGTATCAATGCATTATGTTTAACAAAACAATCTCTTTCACTGTGATGAAAATTGTCTTCTTCATATAACATACAGATGAAGAACTTCTTTGGATGATGTCATTTTCACATGTAGAAAAGAAACTAATTCATTAAAATTTTAAGGACATTAAAGGGTGATACAGTGCAGGGAAATAATTTTGTTACAGCATCAATGCTGATTTTGGTGCTTCCTACGCTTGCTGATTTTGATGCTTCCTTTGCTTGCTTATTTGTGATGCTAGTTATCCTTATCCTGATCCTGGTTTGATCCTTATCCTGATGCTGGTTTGAAACTAGGTCAATGCTAGTAATGCTACCGGAAGTAGGATTATCCTGCCGGAAGTGGATAATTCAAAAACAGCATCGCTATTTTAAGCCATTAAAAATAATTTTTGGGGTAATTTTTATTTGTAATTTGTATTAAATGACTTTCCTTTATCTGTTTTCACTTTGGTCAATGCTAGTTCTATCCTTTGCTTGCTGATGCTGATCCAAGTAATGTTGTTTTTTTAAATGCTGATGCTGATGCTAGTTCTATCCTGATCCTACTTATGCTGATCCTGATGCTGGTTTATGTAACAAAATTAGTTACCTGCACTGTATCAAGAGAGAAGTCCAGATATTGATAAAATTCTACAATTATCATCCAATGATGTATATGTTTGGATTTATTTTTTAATTCACAACCAAATGATATGCTGACATTTAATCTTTCAAACTTAAAAAAAAATTCTATACTTTTGAATTAAAAATTACAAAATCTAGAGGAGTCTTCCCAATACCTATCTACATGTATTTATGACTGAAGGTATGTAAATCACCAGAGTTGCTGTACTGCACCATTTGAATAAAAGTCATATCCACATTCTTGACTTTATTTCAAAACATAAATTATTGCAACCAGTCTTTACAGTACCGACCAGACCCAACCTGACACCCAAGCAGTCCCAGAAAGCAGTCCCCGGGACTGCTTTGGGACCGCTGTGGGACTGCTCTGGGACCGCTGTGGGACTGCTCTGGGACCGCTATGGGACTGCTATGAAAAGCAGTCCCAGCAGTCCCAGCTGCCCCTGGGACTGCTTTCTGGGACTGCTTTGTTCACTCATGTGTGAAAAAGGTTCTGAGTGACATGATAGCTCCGCCCCCTTGTGTATTCTGAATTTGCAGGCTCCCTGTTGTTTTGTTTACTTACAGCAGAGAGGAGTTTAAACTGTTTAATAAGCAAGGATTTCTTACATTCTTTTAATAAGTAGAGATTATTATAGTTAATTGATATTTTCAGGAACTGTATATTTACACAAATTATTGTGTATTTAGAATAAATTAAAAAACTAAAGTTGATAAATAAGGAAATCATGAGAAAATTTTATCCCTAAAAATAAACTACAAGATTATGAGAAAAAAAAAATAGCTACATGTGGGCCTTTTTAAATTATTTAATGTTAAATTTTAATTTGTACTCAGAATTTGCATTGGTACTATTTAAAAATAATCATTACAGTTAGATATAAGATTTTTTTTATTAAAAATGCTACACATTTTATAAAGACTACGCTAAAAAAGAGTATTCCGTGTAACCCTCAAATAAAACCCAACAATTTATTAAATGACGTACCATGAAATAAAATTATTCTACTATTCTCCCGTAACATAAACTATGTGAATCATTGGGGGATTAATGAATTACCGGTATCTTTTAATTAGTAAATAAGTTATTAAAAGAGTACATGTATATTTATTTTTTAAAAATGAAAATACCGGAAATTGTGATTTATTTCTTTTTTGTTTTGCTCGTGTTTACCTGGCCGATTAATGTTTATAAGGTGGTATCAACACTCATTGTTTGACTTTCAATCGCCTTTGGGCAGAAAAATCGATACATGTTATTTGGGTATTTGTATCAGTGTTAAGGCCGGTACACACGGTAAGGCTTTTTTTTTTAAACAATATTTTATTCACAGATGTTGTCGTGAATAGGATTGGGCAGCAGGCGCAGCCTATTTTAGCCCTCTCCCTACATTTAGGTCAAGGTACAAAACAAATAGTGATATTAAAAGAATGTACAAAGGAAGAAAAAAAAACACACAAACAAAATTGAACAAAGTAACAGAGAAAAAAACAGAAAAAGTCATATGTAGAAAATTAAACAGAAGAGAAAAATATAATGAACAAAATAACAAAAAAGGAAAATTACAGGGGGAGACAAAATACAAAGTAGTACCGGTTTGGGAGTACTTCTAACAAATAAAAATTATATCTATATATAGATATGACAGTGTTTATATAAAACGTTTTGTTGCTGCTATAAATGTATGTACAGCTTCAAATATTTGTATATTAATGTCAAGTCCATGGTTAGAACTACCATTTAAAAATAAATCACATTCGGGAATATTATCACAGCTTATAATATTATGTGTTGATTGAAAGAGTACATCTCTTGGAATTGTATATTTAGGACAAACAATAAAGTAATGATAGGCATTTTCAATACAATCAGTACAATGTTCACACATTGGAGTTTCAGCTAAATGTTGATTATATAAATCTGCTTTCAGATTACTAGCATTATTCCTTATCTGGCAATGTATAATATTATACTTTCTTTTTCCAAAATTAAAAAGTTCAATACTTTTCCTACAGAAATGAGATTTTAAAAGACTTTTGAATGAACATATTCCTGGAGCATTTTTAATATAATTTGGCAAGGTATTCCATTGTTTGACTGTAGAGGGGAGAAAACTTTCCATATAGGATGTTGTTCTAATATTAGGAATTTTAAATTGAGCATTATTAGTTCTAAGATTATACGAATGACTAGATGGGCGATAAGGTTCAATCAGATCATACAGATACTGTGGAGAATAACCATTAATAATTTTATAAAATAATATTAACTTATGAATTTTTCTCCTTGTTTTTAGGAGATCCCATCCAAGTTCATCATACAATTTTGTACGAGAAGAGTTACACCTTAATCCAGTAATAATTCTACCTGCTTCAACTTGTATATCTTCTAAGAGTTTAGAATCTTTTTCAGAACAATTGTCCCACACTACATCAGAATACTCAAGCACAGGTCGAACAAAAGCAAAATATATTTTAGTGAGTGTTTTACGTGATACCTGGTATTTGAGCATTCTAAGAATGTTTAATCTTTTTGAAGCTTTTTCGTGTATTATCTGTATGTGTGATGTCCACGTAGCATCTCTTTGGAAATGTAAACCTAAATGGGTATGAGAATTATTTTGAATAATAGGTGGGCCATATTCACCAAATTTAACAGGAGAATATACAATATTTTTTCTACTAAAATTTAAATTTACAGTTTTGTTAGGATTAAAATCAACAAGCCATTTCTTTGACCATTTATCAATATGTTCTAAATCATCAGTAAGTGATTGTGTAACATTTTCTTTATCTACAATAGCATATAAAGAAGTGTCATCAGCAAAAAGTCTTATATGGTTCACTAGATCATCACAAATATCATTAATATATAAAAGGAATAGGAATGGTCCTAGGACAGAACCCTGAGGAACTCCAGCATTTACTGTTTCAGAGTTTGATGTAAAACCATCTATTACAACTTTTTGTTGTCTATCAGACAAATAATTCTCAATCCAACCTAGTACATTGCCATTTATACCATAATTTGTTAGCTTTGTTAAAAGGCCTTTATGCCATACTCTATCAAATGCCTTAGAGATATCACAAAAAATAAATCTTACATCTTTACCTTTATCAAGATTCGAAATGATAGTATTATATATTTCTACCAGTTGATTAACAGTTGAATCTCCAGGTTGGAAGCCAGACTGATATTTGTATAATATGTTATTGTCCTTCATAAAATTATATAAATGTTTAAACAGTATTTTTTCCATCAATTTACACAAGACACTTGTTAGAGATATTGGTCTATATTAGATACCTCTTGAGCACTCCCTTTATTTTTAAAAACTGGTGTTATTTGCGATAACTTCCAGATATCTGGTAATTTCTTTTCCCTTAATGACATATTAAATAGAGTTGTTAGGGGCTTTTTGATAGATGTGGATATTTCTTTTAGTATTCTTGGGGATATACCATCAGGACCAGGTGGTTTACTGTTATCAATGATAGTTAACTGGTCATAAATTTCAGCTTCGGTGATAAGCATTTCAGAGAAAATGTTATTTTGTTGTGGTGGACCAGGTCCATGAAGAGGAATATCTGGTTCATTATCAAAGGAGGAAACTTGGGCAAAGTATTTATTTAGTACTGTAGCTTTTTCAACTGGATGGAAGATAAGTTTACCATTTGATTTTAATGGTGGTAAGGGTACATAATTTTTATTAAGTTTTGATATTGATTTAACAATTCTCCACCATTTCCCAGGAGGAATTGATTTATCAATCATTGAAGACATTTTTTTATTATATCTTTCCCGGGATTTTCGAATTTCATCAATGACTGTATTTCTAAGTTCTCTGTATGATTGCCAATGCAGAGGATTGTCTGTATGTTTTGCTTTATAGTGAGTTCTATTTCGTTTTCTCATGAGTTTGCGTATTGTATTATTCATAAAAACTTTATCCCTTGGTCTGATGGTTATTGTTTTCTTAGGAATATGTTTATCAATACACTTATTTAAAGTACAGACAAAATTAGAATATATTTCATTAATATTTCCAGAATTGAATACTGTATTATCCCAGTCAACTTGTAATAATTCCTCATTTATTTGACCATAATTTGCATTTTCATAATTTCTCACTTCTCTTTTGTAAGCATACTGTTTTTAAATAGTGAATTTTACTTCTACACTAGTCACACAATAAGAGCTACAGAATGGTGCTGTTGTATCATGATTTGCAATTAAGCTGGTATTATTGGTCAAAATGAGATCAATACATGCTCCTGATTTGGTTGTAAAGTTAGTAGCATCATTTATAAGATTTGTTAAGTTAAGCCTTTGTAACATTAGTTTAAATTGTTTACTTTGGTCAGACAACATGTTTACATTGAAGTCACATAATAGTATGGTAGGAATATTTAAATCAAGGACTTGTTGCATGTTGTTTAGGAAATGATCCCAATATTCTGCCCTAGAACTGGGCGGCCTATAAATGAACCCAACAAGTACTTTATTATTATTTACAACAACTTCTGACCAAAGAATCTCCATATGTAAGGAATCAAGATCTTTTCTTTCTAAAAAATGTATGTTATTTGATACGTAGAGAGCAACGCCTCCTCCAAAACGATTTCTGTCTTTTCGAATAGGTTGATGATATCCGTTTAACAAAATGTCATCATCCCTGATCGAATTATCTAACTGGGTTTCAGTGAGAGCAATGATATCGAAATCAGATAACTCAGTTGATATAACATCAACTTTTGGTAGTAAGCTACAAACATTATTATGGGCAATACGTAAGTTTGTCATTAGTGGATTATCAGGATGTGGTGGTCCGGGATTTGTTTCAATGCCAGATAATATGAGCAAATACTCGACCACAATTAATAAAAAGTGGATATTATTCATAAGTGATTTGCATATAAGAAAACGTACATACCTAGTAAGAGATAAAGTCCATGGCCATGTTACTAACTGTGATTGGCTAGTCACCAGTATCAAAAATAAAAAAACACTCACAAGGAGGAGAACTGGCCATGGACATTAATAATAGTATAACACTGCACATGTAACTTTCACATCGGAAAATAATATAAGCTATGTAACTATAAAACCGGTACTGGTAGTGTAATCCGGATTCCGGATTGAAGAAACACAAAAAACAATAACAAAATATATGTATAGCGTATAAGCAGAGAAAAAAATTCCTCAGAGTACGAAGAGGGTAAGAAGATACTTTTCGTGGAAACCAAAGTAAATAATAGGCAAGCAAAAAATAAGTGCAAAATAGAACACACAAAATGAAAGTAAACAAAAGTAACACGTGCACAAAAACATGATAATGGAAAAATAAGGATAAAATGAATATACAGAATATGTTGAAAGTATAATTTGATAGAACTTTAGCTAGAAGCATTAGAAAGACTCCGCCGCGACGTGGAGTAACTATCTGTGGTTTGGATTAAATTTAGAATTGGAAACTGTTTGTTCTAATAATAGAATATCGTAGAGCGCTTCGTCGACATGGATGATAACAGCTGACTTACGAAAACAGAGTGACGAGAAAAATGTCTTTATATAATAACAATGAGATGGAAAGTTCTGCTTGGCTTATAAAAAACCATGAGTATACTCACAGGTGAGTTGAGTTTCGATGCGGTGTCGAAGTATCCCGGACTTCCTGGGGAGAGACAGACAAGTCGAGGCCCAATTTTACTAATTCATCCTCTCGTGTGATTGACACGATTTTCTCGTCAAGGAGTTTCAGTTTGATCCGGCCGTCGATTGTCCAGGTACTGTCTATTTTTTTCTCCCGCATAAGTCTCCTGGATGTAGTATACAACTTGGATCGTGAACTTGTGAGCGCTTCATTGATAAATATTTTACTCACATTGCTCGGATTATTGTTGAACGGTTTCAAGTTTTTCTTGTTTCTGTAGACAAGATCTCGGTCACGATAGCTAACAAAACGCACGATAATATCTCTTGGGCGTTCTTCGTTGTAGGGACCAACCCTATGAGATCTATCAATCATTGTATGGTCATAATGGACATCAGTTCCCTGGAAAATAAGTTTGTTTATAACGTTTAGGACACATTTATCAGTATTCTGATTTTTTCCCTCCGGAATGCCAGTGAATTTGAGGCAATTGCGACGTGAATATTGCTCCATGTCATCCATTCTTGTTTTAAGTTGGGTGATTTCATTTTCCATGGCAATCATTTTAGCCTGCACACAACCTAAGATTCCAGATTTTATTGACTCATGTTTAAAGATAATTTCTACCGCTTGTTTCACCTTTTGGTCGTCTCCAGAGCGTTCGATGTCTTGCAATATTACACTTAAATTTTTTAAGGACGCATCTGGAGACTCACTTGAGTCACCCATATTGTCTAATGAGATGTCCCCTGATGAATCTGGACAAGGCCTTTTGTTTGGCTGGCTTGATTTGTACTTGTTAGAGTTGCGATTATTGTTATTGCTTTTTCCCATTTTTTGTTTATTATTTGTTTATTTTAACAGCCACGAACATACCTTAAATGTACAGCACATTAGGTATTATCACAAGGTATCAGGAAAATGGCGGTGAACACTTTTCACACATCTGTATGCGCAAACAATGACATGAATAGGAGCAATAAAATACCAGTTTATTACCCACTTTTTACACACTGGACACTCAGAGGCATGTCCTGAACTGGTTATTCCATCTATTGATCCAAATTATGATTAATTCCAACTTAGAAATTATGAGATTTGAAGAGATAGTCACGGAGCTGAAAAAACACGTCAGACCATTGTACTGACCTTTGACCTTTCAGTAAGGCTTGCCTTATAAGTCATGGAACTTAAGTTCTAGCCTTACCGTGTGTACACCCTTAATACACGTTTTTGGAGCCTTACAAGTCTGACTTTAGAATAGAACACTGCTCTATTTCCTAATACAAGACTTAGCTGACATTTAATTTTTGATCAATGAAAACCATTTACCCAAAGTTCAATCTATTTTTATAAAACCACACTTATTGGTATATTGAAGAAAACACAAAGCATATTCGAGTAAGATAATGATACTATCTACAAATACTTCAGGTAACCTCCTCTTCCTTGTTAAGAAGTGTGGATGCACTGGTCGGTAAAACTATTTCAAAGTCCTAGCTAGTATTCTATCATTCTGTTTAATAATGCACATTGTTTATGTTTCAAAAACACATGGAATTTATGTAAATGTTGTTTATAATTTTGTAAGTCTTGCCTTAGCGTGTGGACATGAGAGCCGTACGTCCTGCAAAACGTAAGGTTTTAGACTTGTAAGGCAAGCCTTACCGTGTGTACCGACCTTTACACATCATTGAACATGCTGGTAAACAATGATTCTTATTTCAATTTATTTAATGGGGAAAAAAAGGAATGAATGAAATGTGTATAAATTTCTTTCGGGATTAATTAATTTTGAACATAATCTGAAGCTTCCATTCTGGTGATTTACAGATGTACACTCTAACATTTACAAATAAAACACTTAAAACTGAGTTTTGTAGAACTAGGCATTAATGATAATTAATGCGACATGTCAGAAAAAATAATCATGATTGAAAAATAATACTTGGCAAAATTAACAAAGAATTTTTTTAAAAGCCCCAATACTTAAGAAAACTCTAACTTTAGAGTATCCCGATAGTCTAAATTAGCCATATAATGATAAGATCTATTTAAAGCTTCTTCTGGTGGATAATATTTATTTTCTGTATAAAAATAAATATGGGAACCAGTATCAATCAAAATAAAATTATCAATACACCAAAGAATTGTGATTAAATATTCATGTTCAGTGTAATCCATATATGTACATGTAAGTGTGAAAGCCTTCTTCCCCCAATAAATATTAATAATTATTTCAATTTTCATGCGCGTACATGTTCTGTTCATAAATGACCTTCGCGTACATGTAAGGATTCCTTGCATACTACCCAGAATCAATTTCTACTGCCTTTTATAGTCCCATTGTTTATTGGAAATCTCATTTTCTGAGTTAGCTCCGCCCATTAAATTAATAAACCCCGCCCACTGGGACTGCTGGGACTGCTTTCTGGGACTGCTGGGACTGCTCTCTGGGACCGCTGGGACTGCTGGGACCGCTCTGGGACTGCTGTGGGACTGCTCTGGGACCGCTGTGGGACTGCTCTGGGACCGCTGTGGGACTGCTTTAGCAGTCCCAGAAAGCAGTCCCCGGGACTGCTCTGGGACTGCTTTGTGTCAGGTTGGGTCTGGTCGGTACCGTATCTACGCATTGATAATAAAATTTTTACAGAATTCTAGGGTATTACATAGTAATATTCTTTAAACATCCTTGAACATAGTGCATATGATTTACATTTCAATTCTTTCCAAAGAATATGCTATGCCACCCAATTAAGCTGATATCAAGTCTCTAGGTTATCACAAAATGTTAAAGTTACAACAATTTATTATGACCCAGGAGAAAAATGATCCAAAAATCTATAGAAAATCTCCGAATCTTTCTTTACTTGTGATGTGAATTTTGAAGGTAACAAATTATTGTCAAAGGTAGTTATCTCACTAATGTCATGCTTTGACCCTGACAAAGTGTCTTATAAAACTAAGTGTATTACTTTAACTTGTTCTGTGTAGTAAGCATGAAGTCTAATGGTTGATAGAAATATTCAAGATATTATTACATCACAGATCAGGGGATACTTACATCTTTATGAGGGTCCTATTGAGACCTATTAAATTCAAAATAGGACACACACATACACAAACAAAATGTATTTACAGTTCCAGGAAAGTAATAATTACACCAAAGCTAGCTTTTAAACATCTGTGTAATTTGTTAGGGGTTGTAGAAATAAGATGAAAAATAAAAGGTTTAAATGTATACTTCTCATGCATAACAATTGTCTTCAATATGAATTGGTAAATATAAAAGTCACATTTAGATACTTTGAAGTCTGGGAATTATTATTTTTTTTGAAGATCTCATACTATCACAAAATCACAATATCAATTCTAGGATTTGATTAGACATCAATTTGTTATATGACTGCAAATTATCTATTGTTGTGTATGACAGAATATGAAAGAGATGAAGGGGAGAGCTTTTGACCTTTTTTTTTCCTTCATCATAGTTTAAAATATATATTATACAGGTTTTTATCTATGTAGTGAATATAGGATTTTTACAGAAACCCAAGGTATTACATAGTAATAATCATATAAACATCCTTGATCATTGTACATTTGATTTACATTTCATTCCTTTCCTTAGAATTTGCACTTAATTTTTATAAAGTCTATAAGTTATTACACAATGTTTAAGTTATTGCATTACAGGACTCAAATCAGTAATCTCAGTAACTAGCTTTTACCCCGGAGTAAATGATCCAAAATATATATATAATATCTTATTGATTCTTCATCTGTTTACTTATGATGTGAAGTTTGTAAGTTACAAATTATTGTCAAAGAAGTCATCTCAATAATCTTATGCTATGACCTTGACAAAGTGTCCTTAACAACAATGTGTATTCCTACCATTCTATATGTAATTAGTATGAGGAATATGGTATGATAAAGATATTCAAGATATTATTAAACCACAGATTGTGGGACACTTGCATCTTTATTGGGGGTCTTATTGAGACCAATTTTAAATTCAAAATTAAACATGATACATACACAAACAAAATATATTTACAATTCCAGGAAAGTTAAATAATAACATTAAATCCAGCATATGGATATCTGTGTAATTTCTAGGGGGTTGTAAAAATTATATGAAAAATAAAAGTTTTTAATGTGTAATTCCCATACATAACAACAGTCTTCAATATGAATTGGTAAAAATAAAAGTCACATTCAGATACTTTGAGGTCTGTGAGAATTAGTTTATAAAGAGCTCATGCTATCAGAAAATCATATTTTCAATACTTGATTTGACTAGATCTCAGTTTGATAAATGATTACACTTTATCCATAGACAGTGTCTGACAGTGAAAGATACAATCCTGGGTACTTTCTTTGCCATCCTGTAAACCACAGTCTATGATCGTACTGGTTAAATTCGTTGGAAATCATATTTATCTATGTTCTTCTTAAATCCTCCATCCTCTTAAGTTTGGTTTTCTTGTTTCAGTGTTCAAAGAGAGGATGTTCTGTTAGTCTTTACATAATCTGATAGTCTTTCACCAATCTAAGAGTAGACATAGATCATTTCCATAAGCCCTAACAAGAGAATCCTGAAAAATAAAAGAAATAATGTCTTAGTTGAAAAAGAAAAATTGTAATGTATTATAAGCTTGATGGAATTCTAAATATAGACAAAAAGGGTATAAATACAGGTTGTAACATAAGATTTTGACTTTTCATATTAACCATGGGTAACACCTCTAGTAAAGAAAAGGGTAAAGGAATGAGTAAAATACAGTATGGAGAGAGAATTCTTTCAGAGAAAGATATAGACAGAGGTATACCAGTTAAAATAAAAAAAAGATGGCACTATTGAGATCATTTCTTAAGAAGAGTATAACCAATTATGTCCAGAAAAGGGTGATCCTAATGTTGTCAGATATTACATAGAAAGACTCTTGATTGCAGAAGAAGTCAATGAAGAATATAACCATTTATTACCAAAAGAGGGTAAGAATTGCTTGGATTACCTTGAAAGACCTTTGACTAGAGAAGAAGTCAAGTTTATAGATAATAAGAGAAAACAGTTGTAAGGAAAAAAAAAGATTGTTAAAGACACATGATTTTTAGCCCACAAAAACATTGGAGATACAAGGATTACAAGATACAAGGATTAATGGAGGAAGTCCAAACTGAACTCTTGGAAGACATTGGGGCTCATTATGAGAGTAACATTCCAGTGTTTGTTTATTACAAAATTTTGTATTCTGATTTTTTTTTAAAAAAATCACTTTCATTTATTGTGCCTTTGACCATTTAAATTGACCTCATGGTCAAGTTTGTGATATATACACTCTGATAATCATCTATGATGTCTCTATGATGTTTACCTCAAAAGATTGAATCAGACTATTTGTGTTCAAAGAGCTGAAGAAACTTAATACAGACAGATCTAAGATTTTGGAAGCATACATATTAATGAGGTTAAAGGAGATATAACACTAGATTATTAAAAAGAAAGAACACAAACTCATAGAAATAATATTGAAAGTACCTTTTATGAATAAAAGTGTCATGCTCCAAGGTTTTATTTTTATAAACAGGAGAAGGTTTACAGCAGTCCCATACACTCATAAGAAGAGCTTGTGTAGTATAAACACCAGGAAATTTTATTCCCACACAACCAGATCATCTTACATCAGTTATAAGGTTACAGTCTTTATACATAGTCAAGAGGGTCATTAAGATTTCTTTTCTGGTCATCCTAATGAGCCACATTATAGTATTCGCTCCCTTTGATATAATGTTAATATTAAATGGAAAATTCAGAATTCATCAGCAATTGAAGTCAAAACTTCCTATCTTTACAACTATGCTATTAAGGAAGCTGGGGGTTAACAAATAAGCCATATTTAACTTATTCTATAGATATGCTATCTTCAGATGTTAACTATCACTCGGCAAGGAAAAATTTCATACATTTTAGTTTTAAAATTTGATCATAAATTTTTATGCCTTTTCTTCTTCTTCTAAAGGATATCAATATAGTTAAACATGACAATGACCACCAAGCCCTTTTTATTCAAATATATCATTTCAAAAATATAAACATGCATATGTTAAAAAATATACAAATAAATAAATAAAAATTAAAATTGTATCTCATTGAAACTTTACCTTCAAGTTTGTATCTATGTTGGTTGACTGACTGTGTATTTCCCAAGGAAGAGTAGACAGGCTGAACTTCATAGAGAATTGATTATAGATGGGTAGGAATAAACCATATCTTCCATGTTGAGGACTGCAGAAAATAAAATCATTTTGTTAATATGACACAGTACTGCACGAAACAATGCATGTTTAAATACAATACCAAAAAAAAAAGATCATGATTTTTTCTTGAGTATAGGAACAAAACATTTATCTTCCATGTTGATGACTGTAGAACCATTTTTAAATGTGACACAATACTACATGAAACAATACATGTTTAAATACAGTGTCAAAAAGTTCATGAGAATATTTGTATTTAATAATTACTCAAAAAAATTGTTTCCACATTTACTCAAGATGAGAAAAGTTCATCATGTAATCTTTAGATAACAAAAAAGTATAGTTACTGTATAAATCTCACAAATAAAAATTATTATCAGAGTAATTTTTAGACACTAACAGACTTTCTCTTAACAGCATATTCAATTTTGTTTAATACCTGTCAGTACAGTTTACAAAAAAAAATCAAACAAACAAACATAGTCCTACATTTTTTGAAAAGCTCATTACTAAGAAACAACAGTGAAAATGAAAGGATTATATATGCCATAAATAGCACATATTTAAAATCTAAACAAGGATAAACCTTTTGTAGATTCTTACTTTTTCTTTTATTTCATTCCTTATAGATCACAATGTGGTAAGTCTGAATTCCATGGGTAACTGACATAATGAATTATGACATTATATCACAATGCATGGAACAGGACTTATTAACATTCTGAAGATTCCTTAGTATATTTTAGGCTAAATAAGACTCTGCTTATAAGAATGTTAGAGATATTAGATCACATCAGTATTACACAGTTATTAGATTAAACCATTTAATCATGCTTAAATGCAAAGATGACCTTCATAGGAAATGTAAACAAAAACAATACAGACTTACCAGATATCCAATTATATGCCCAATAAGCCTATATCCATTAAATAATCCAGGAAAAACAACATCTCAGCTGATCCTGAAAAGATTATACAATTCAGTGATTACACATTTTAACCTCTTTTTACAATATAAATAAAGTAATAATATATAGATAAACACTGGACAGGAATGTTTTTAAAAAAATACCATGTATTTTACCAAAATTTAGTGACTATCTTTCCTTATTTAAATATAATCAAAGAATGTCCTTTCATAGAAATATTAAATGCACTCTGGGTTAAATGCAGATTACACCTCACATAAACTGAGGATAAATACCCCATTTACATTCATATAAACAAAATTTTACATAAACAATTACTCTTTTAAATAACTGATGTCACCATCAGTATGTCAGAATATCCAGGGTTTTTAAATCATGTACATTTACTTATAATGTACTCAATATATATTTTACATGTAGATTTTTGAAATCACTGACTAAATAAAAACATACATGTATAACGCATTCCAAAATCAAAACAGAAAATCTTTTTTTCTGTTTTAAGCATATTGCCCTTAGGTATTGACAAAACTCAACAAATAACACAGTTTAAAAGATATTTATTGGTGCAAATATTAAAAGTTTAAAGAACACAAACCATCGTTTACATAGCTAGATTTTACGGAGTAAATTTCCTTCCAAAACCTATCACTGAAACAGTTTTAACTACCACATTACAATTTGAAAAAGGCAAAAATCTACAGAGTAAATTTCCTCTCAAAAATGACACTATACAGTTAACATACCGCAGTCAATTCAAAAGCGACTGTCCATGATATAAAAAGATTTTACGGAGTAAATTTCCTCCCGAAAATTATCACTGATACAGTATTCACTACAAACAATTACAAATTGAAAATAGCAAAAATCTAGAGAGTAAATTTCCTCTCTAAATTCACATTGGTGCATTCTACATTCAGTATGTCATTGCCAAATCAACCACCGTTTACATAGCTAGATTTTACGGAGTAAATTTCCTCCCATAGAATTATACTGAAACAGTGTTCACTGCTTTAATTACAGTTTGTTACTAACAAAAATCCAGAGAGTAAATTTCCTCTCTAATTTCACGTCGGTGGATTGTGCATTCAGTATTTCAATGCCAAATCAACCATCGTTTACATTGCTAGATTTTACGGAGTAAATTTCCTCCCAAAGAATTTCACTGATACAGTTTTCTCTACTAACATTACAAATTAGTACTAACAAAAATCTACAGAGTAAATTTCCTCTCTAAATTCACGTCGGTGCATTGTACATTCAGTATTTCAAAGCCAAAGAAACCATCGTTTACATAGCTACATTTTACGGAGTAAATTTCCTCCCAAAGAATATCACTGATACATTGTTCACCACTATATTTCAAAATAGAAAAAAAACTCTACAGAGTAAATTTCCTCTCGAAATGCACGTTGGTGCAAAAAATATCACTGATATAGTGTACACAACTACATTACAATTTGAAAATAGCAAAAATCTGGAGAGGAAATTTCCTCTCAAAATGACATTCATACACTAAAAATAAGATAACAAGGCTTTACGGAGTAAATTTCCTCCCAAAGAATTTCACTGATAGAGTGTTCACTTCTCACATTACAGTTTGTTATTAACAAAATCTAGAGAGTAAATTTCCTCTCTAAATTCACGTCGGTGCATTGTACATTCAGTATTTCAATGCCAAATCAACCATCTTTTACGCAGCTAGATTTTACAGAGTAAATTTCCTCCCAAAGACTATCACAGATATAGTGTTCACTACCACATTCCTCCCAAAGACTATCACTGATCTAGTGTACACAACTACATTTCATCTAGAGAGGAAACTTCCTCTCAAAATGACATATACGGTAAACATACAGTAGTCAATTCAGAAGCGACTATCTTTATATGACAAGACTTTACGGAGTAAATTTCCCCCCAAAGATTTCACTGATAGAGTGTTCACTACTTACATTACAGTTTGTTATTAACAAAAATCTAGAGAGTAAATTTCCTCTCTAAATTCACGTCGGTGTATTGTACATTCGGTATTTCAATGCCAAATCAACTATCGTTAACATAGCTGGATTTTACGGAGTAAATTTCCTCCCAAAGAATATCACCGATACATTGTTCACTTCTACATTTCAACATAGAAAAAAAGTCTACGGAGTAAATTTCCTCTCAAAATGCGCGTCGGTACATTGTACATTCAGTATTTCGAAGCCAAATCAACCATCGTTTACACAGCTAGATTTTACGGAGTAAATTTCCTCCCAAAAATATCACTGATATAGTGTACACAACTACATTACAATTTGAAAATAGCAAAAATCTGGAGAGGAAATTTCCTCTCAAAATGACATTCATACACTAAAAATAAGATAACAAGGCTTTACGGAGTAAATTTCCTCCCAAAGAATTTCACTGATAGAGTGTTCACTTCTTACATTACAGTTTGTTATTAACAAAATCTAGAGAGTAAATTTCCTCTCTAAATTCACGTCGGTGCATTGAATTGTACATTCAGTATTTCAATGCCAAATCAACCATCTTTTACGCAGCTAGATTTTACAGAGTAAATTTCCTCCCAAAGACTATCACAGATATAGTGTTCACTACCACATTACAATTTGAAAATTAGCAAAAATCTACAGGGTAAATTTCCTCTCAAAAACGACACTGATACAGTTAACATACAGTAGTCAATTCAAAAGCGACTATCCTTGATATAACAATATTTTACGGAGTAAATTTCCTCCCAAAGATATCACAGATACAGTTTTCACCACAACAATTACAATTTGAAAATAGCAAAAATTTACAGAGTAAATTTCCTCTCTAAACTCACATTGGTGCATTGTACATTCAGTATTTCAAAGCCAAAGCAACCATCTTTAACATACTATATTTTACATTCATTATTCGCAGATAGAAAATAAACATCTAAAAATAAATTGATCACTTTTTACAGGAAAAAAAACATACATTTTACATCTTATTTAATAAATGACTTTCGAGGGACTCATTTATCTCAATATAGTAATGATGAAATACATTATTATTTAATCTATAAATAAACAACGAAGAATCTATACAAACACATGCATTTTTTTTTACTGATTTCAAGGCGTATTCAACGAGGCGAGGGGGTTCAATGCGCATACAGTAGCATGGTGACGTCACAAACAATATCTTAAGGACGTTGAAAACTGTATTGTCCAGTCTATATCCACGAAGAAAAAAGGTGAAGGAGGCAAGTCCCTCTCTTGATTATTGTCGAACAGTTTGATTTCAAACACATCTATCACATTTACTTTCTTTGACCGAAGCTCCACTTTTATGCTTTCCTTAAGGCTGATGCAATTGAACACTTGCTGAATGTATTTCAAACATGTCCAAAGGAAATATGGCCGCCATATTTTTAACAAATCCATTGTTGACCTATTGATAAAATTTTAAAACTCGTAAATCATCTCATAAAGTTATTTTTAAACTTTCAATTTTTCAAATCCCATGGGCATTTATTTCTTCAGGCACGCCAGAATACATGTTGCGCACCACAGTCGAGTAGTATTTCTTGTACAATTTTTGTAAAATCAAAAAATAATTTTTCCGTTGGTTTTTTGTATGGAAAGTTCATTCATCTAAAGAACACGTATATATACCCCCAGTCTACACACACATTTAGACAAACTAAGACAAGATAAATTTTTTTTTGAGGATGATGTAAATTTTCTCATATAAATCCAGATCATATACGTTTGCATGAGACACGATTTTGAATGCAGATTAGTTCAGACAGGACATTTGCTACTAAAACACTAATTACTAACGCCAAAAGGGGAGTTCAGAGAGTTAAATGATAATATGTACATGCAGGTAGTTTTACCGCAAATAATTGATCGCTAAAGTGTTTAGTATTTCACACAATAAAGAAAACAACCACCTTGACCAAGGATCGAAATCCTC
The DNA here is from genome assembly GCF_032062105.1 of Saccostrea cuccullata. Classification (NCBI taxonomy): domain Eukaryota; kingdom Metazoa; phylum Mollusca; class Bivalvia; order Ostreida; family Ostreidae; genus Saccostrea; species Saccostrea cuccullata. The sequence continues at coordinate 26,651 of NW_026933085.1, forward strand.
ATGGAACTAGTACTGTAGTTAAGGATAGAATTCATATGCCAGACACTATCTCAATTACATTTATCGTAACATATATACATATATAATTATAAATTTACCTTTATTATTCAATGTTTGGTTTTGCATGGTTTCCTAATTTCTCCATTCATCAGAAAACAGTCACTTTTATATATCCAGTCGTCACTTAAACCACTCCTGAAATAATTTTATTCACCTATTGAAGGGCGGTCTAACTTGGTTTTCTTTCTCTAACTTGCTTCGTGTTCCTTGCAACTTTTAAGTGGAGAAGCCACTGGGTACAATGCAAATATCCGATACCGCCAATTTCAAAACTACCTTACAAACAAATCCTCATGTGGGGATAATACACATGTAACCGGAAACGGAAAAATAAAATGTTTTCACACAGAACCTGAAAACAAATTCATTGTTTTCAAGATAAATGAATGATTTAGCGTTAATAGCGTTTGTAGTAAGAGAAAATTGAGATAGTCTGTTTCTTATCATTTCATCATTTTCTTTTCCGTTGCGTGAATCCCCGCTGTTACATTTGTAATCAAACCCTTGTATTGGATAGAGCTGCGGCCATGTCATAATATTCTAACCTAAATCAAGCTGTAAGTTCCATACTTTTTCACCATCAAAATCTAAGCCCTAAAAAATCATAAGTCGCCTCAGTGAGCTATTTACATTTTGTTGATATGTGTACTCTGCTGCAATTGCATAGACATTATCTTTCATGTAGCAATTACCGATATTTAGGTTTCAAAAATGTGATTGAAAATCATTGACTGTTATTTGTTTTAGTTGACCTATCGACACTAACATCATGGGGTCAAAAAAGAGAAAAATAGACTTTAGAAAAAGCTAACGCAAAAGCAAAACTTCTAAAACTTGTTTTAAGCTTTTAATTTTATAAACTCAAATAATATAATCATTTAAAAATTAAATTTGAAAAAATATATACTGGTATATTGCCTTCCTTTTTATATGCCTATATTTTCTATAATCCTAACTGTAATTTATTATTTACGACTTGTATTCGATAATGGTGTTTTGGGTGTTATAACATCTGATCTTAATTACAATAAAACCGTTATTTCAAAATTTTGTAAGCATCTTAATATATTATCTTTCAAACCTGAAAGCGCAAACTTACATCTGAGAAATTGTTAATTATGTAAATCAATTGAAGTTTATTGCATTTTTTCTAAGTTACAAGTTTAACATATATTCTACTACTACATGTATCGCATATGTATATTTATTTGATGTGACAGTATATTAATTAATACATTAATAAAAATATTTATTTTTCAAGATGTAACAAAAATATGAACAGTAAACGTGTACATTAAAAGAAATCTTGTGCGATTGGCGCGCCCAATGAAGTCAATAAAAGTGTAATTGATGCAAATCACCCGTACTCCCCAAACGCTAGCAAGACAGTTTACGGCAGTAGATTTTGATTTCAGGAGGGTGGATCCTAGGTTTTCAACTTTTTTTGGTTAAAGAAAAATACTTGATACATTCTTTCATTTATTTCTATGAGTGAAATTTTTACATTAAAATGAAAATATTAACATAGCCAATCAGGATGTGTCTAGGTATCACAACGGTAAATGTTTTCACCAAACAAATCGTATAAAAAGAATCTGGTAATTGTTTACTTGAAAAAAAATATTTAACAGGAGATGTTAAACATTACCTGTCACACTAGCTAAAACATCCTCACACACAAAACGGTACCTACGCGGCATTTTCTGACTTTTTCCATTTGCAAACAGGGCTACTTCAAATTCACGCGTTTTTTAATGTCTTTATAAACATTCCTAGTGCATCACAGGTTGTAGCCCCCCATGCCCGAAAAAAGCTCATTAAAAAAAAAAAACTTTATTAATGTTCAAAAAGTACATAAAATTTACTAGGCACAGGTACAAAAGTTGTAAAAAAGGATTGGAAGAGAATAGAAAAACGTTTCAAAAGAAAGGAAAATCAATTTGATATTTGACTAAGTTTATTTTGATCGGTCAATTACCTGTGTGTGTGATACATCTACCCATTTAGTACTCCTCCTCCCTCTTGTTTAACCAGGAAATGATACCAACTTCCGGGAATTTCGTACCCTTTTCCCAATAATTCAACTCGCAGAACTTCCAGATTTACCAAGTTATATCGTACCCGAAGTTAATTCATACAAAGGGAAATAGAATTATATGGAAATACGTAAAACAAAAATTGAAAGATAGCTTATTTCTACTAACGATTTAGTTTCCCACAGCATTGTAAAATTAATAATTTTTATAACTGTTTTTTCTTTAATTTTCTTTTTTTACAGTAATTGATTAATATGACCCCCCCCCCCCTCAAAAAAAAAGAATGGGTGCAAAGGATTCTAAATAATTAGTTCTGTACCTTTGTTTTAAACCCAATTAACTGTAGACATTAATTGCCGTGCAAAAATCTCTCGGGGAAGTTTTACAGATTAACAATAATTCAGCTTTTATTGAGTTCGCTCTCCAAATATGTTTTCTTGGCATGTTTCCTTTCTTTGAAAGGATATCTATCTATACTTCTAAAAACAACTTTTAAAAATATATAATTAAAAAAATTAAAAAGGAAAAAGCAATACTGATAAAATTTTGTTGCTGACTTAAAACGATTCAAATTTATATGTACATCATTTTTAGAATTAAAAAAAATGTATTCTTTTATTTAAGCATAATTTTTCTTGATATCTAGGCAATAAAGTTTTTTTTTCACTTAATTGAGTGACTGAAAGTAATTGCGACTTCGGCAGGATGGGCAATGTGATACCTCATTAGACCTAGAGAATACATGCTGAGCACATATTGCTCCTAATCGAGAATTAATGGATGGAGGATCTGATAACCATATGTACTTAACTGTGTGGGATTGTTTTGCATAACATGGAATATAGAAAGTAATTTTGTAGACACTATATTTTGAACTAAGACAGAATGTCCATTTTTTGGTAACTTCATGTACCTAATAATATCAATTCTCTAGAACCCTTTTGACAAGACATGCAAGATCTGTTGTCGAAAAGTTTTGCTAAGAACAGTTTTTTCTTTCAAATTTTTTCAAAAATAATTTAGTCTATCTGTACATTTTTTAATTATTAAATATTTCAAAGAGAGTTATTCTTAAACACTCGGGAATTCAACTTAATAAAAATAATCGATATCAGCCTGTGAAAAAGAAAAGATAATCTCGGCCTTATCCAAGTTCCCCTGTGATTACATAGTGTAGGGATTACATGGTGGAGTGATTACATAATACATTTTCATTTCTTTAAATTTGTGAATATACAAATTGTACAGTGATAGTGTTAAAAGTTTAAAAAAGGCATGTTTAAATTAAAAAAGAAGAAATACATGAAATAGACAGATTGTGTAACTGTAATTACACTACATAAATAATATATATCTTATTAAATCTTTACAATCATTCTTTACAATTTTTGCAGTCTGACATCCAATTAACTGTAAATAATAAATTACAATAGGATCGAAAGACACTGGCATAAAGATAGCAAATCATTTACAATGTTAGAGTTCTATTGTCAAAAATAAGTGTTTTTATAAGCTTATTTACTCTTTTTTAATCTCATTGTGAAAGTGTAGATATATCATTAAAAAGGAATAATTGTCCGTGATTTTTTTCACATCTTCATGATCTTTGGAACCGCATATCTCATATGTATTTACAAAAAATAATAATTTCAAAATACTACGACACGAGTAGATAAGGTTAATGCACTCACAGCAGAGTATAATGTTAAATATCAACAAATTGTAAGTAATAGTGTGGCAACTAGTGCCTTTCACAGGCTTAGATTTTGGAGGTGAGAAAATGTTGAAATTCCAGTTTAATTTAGGGCAGTTTATTATGACATGGCCGCAGCTCTATCCAATACAAAGGGTTGATTACAAGTGTAACAGCGGGGATTCACAGCGGAAATGAAAATGGTTAAGTGATGAGAAGCCATTAGACTATCACAATTTTCTCTCACAACAACCTAATTCATTTATCTTGAAAACGATGGATTTGTTTTTAAGTTCTGTGTTAAAACGGCTTATTTTTCCGTTTCCCGTTTCATATCCTACATATACAAGATTTGTGTGTATGGCAGTTCTGAAATTGGCGGCATCGGATATTTGCATTCTGCCCAGTGGTTCATCAACTTCAAAGTCACAGAGAACACGAAACAAGTTAGAGAAAGAAATCCAAGTTACACTGCCCCACATTTTGTGAACACAACTATTTCAGGAGTGATTTAAGTGACGACTGGGTATAAAAGTGACTGTTTTCTGATGAATGGAGAAATAAGGAAACCAAGACCAAACATTGAACAATAAAGGTAAATTTGCAATTATATAATTATGTGTATGTTACGATAAAGTGTAATTAAGGTTAGTGTCTTCAGATGAATTCTAACCTTAACTACAGTTCATGAGGATTTCGATCCTTGGTCAAGGTGGTTGCTTTATTTATTGTGTGAAATGCTAAACACTTAAGCTATCATTTTATTTGGAGTAAAACTACCCGCATGCATGTACATGTTATCATTAACCTCTCTGAACCTTTGAAAAATAATGGCGGAAGTAATACGTGTTTTAATTGCATATGTCCTGTCTGAACTCATCTGAATGCAAAATCGTGTTTCATGCAATAGTACATGTATATGATCTGGATTTATATGATAAAAGCACATCATTCTCAAATAAAATCTATCTTGTCTTAGTTTGTCTAAACGTGTGTGTAGACTGAGGGTATATGTACGCGTTCTTTAGATGAATGAAATTTTCATACGGAAAACCAACGGAATTTTACAAAAATTGTGCAAGCAACACTACTCGACTGTGGTGCACATTATGTAATCCGGCATGCCTGAAGAAATAAATGCCCATGAGTTTTGAAAAATTGAAAGTTTGAAAACAATTATATGAGATGATTTACGAGTTTAAAAATTTTATCAATAGGTAAACTATGGATTTGTTCAAAATATGGCGGCCATATTTCCTTTGGACATGTTGGGAATGCATTCAGCAAGTCTTCAATGGCATCAGCCATAAGGAAGGCATAGAAGTATCGCTTCGGTCAAAGACAGTAAATGTGATAGATGTGTTTGAAATCAAACTGTTCGACAATAATCAAGAGAGGGACTTGCCTCCTTCACCTTTTTTTCTTCGCGGATATAGACTGGACAATACAGTTTTCAACGTACTTAGAGATATTATTTGTGACATCACCATGCTACTGCATGCACACTGAACCCCCTTCCCTCGTTGAATACGCCGTGAAATCAGTCAAAAAAACTGTATGTGTTTGTATAGATTATTTGTTGTTTAATTATAGATTAAATAATAATGTATTTCATCATTAGAATATTGAGATAAAAATGTCCCTTGAAAGTCTTTTTTTGAATAAGATGTAAAATGTATGTTTTTTTCCTGTAAAAAGTTTTTTAGAGGAAATTAACCCTCTGATATTCTGCTGTTTTCTATATAAAATGTTTATTTTCTATCGGCGAATAATGAATGTAAAATCTAGTATGTTAATGATGGTTGCTTTGGCTTTGAAAAACTGAACGTACAATGCACCAATGTGAGTTAAAAGAGGAAATTTACTCTGTAAATTTTTGCTATTTTCAAATTGTAATTGTTGTGGTGAATACTGTATCAGTGATATTCTTTGGGAGGAAATTTACTCCGTAAAATATTGTTATATCAAGGATAGTCGCTTTTGAATTGACTACTGTATGCTAACTGTATCAGTGTCATTTTTGAGAGGAAATTTACCCTGTATATTTTTGCCTTTTTTCAAGTTGTAATGTGGTAGTGAACATTATATCAGTGATAGTCTTTGGGAGGAAATTTACTCCGTAAAATCTAGCTGCATAAACGATGGTTGATTTGGCTTTTAAATACTGAATGTACAATGCACCGACGTGAATTTACAGAGGAAATTTACTCTCTGGATTTTTGTTAATAGCAAACTGTAATATAAGTACTGAACACTCAATCAGTGAAATTCTTGGGGAGGAAATTTACTACGTAAAGTCTTGTTATATAAAGGATAGTCGCATCTGAATTGACTACTGTATGTTTACTGTATGAATGTCATTTTGAGAGGAAATTTGCTCTCTAGATTATTGCTATTTCAAATTTTAATGTAGTTGTGTACACTATATCAGTTATATTCTTTGGGAGGAAATTTACTCCGTAAAATCTAGCTGTGTAAACGATGGTTTCTTTGACTTTGAAATACTGAATGTACAACGTACCGACGAGAATTTAGAGAGGAAATTTACTCTGTAAATTGTGTTATAAACAAACTATAATGATAGTAGAGAACACTGTATCAGTGATATTCTTTGGGAGGAAATTTACTCCGTAACATCTAGCTATGATCACGATAGTTGATTTGGCTTTGAAATACTGAATGTACAATACACCGACGTGAATTTAGAGAGGAAATTTACTCTCTAGATTTTCGTTAATAACAAACTGTAATGTAAGTAGTGAACACTGTATCAGTGAAATTCTTTGGGAGGAAATTTACTCCGTAAAGTCTTGCTTTATAAATGGTTGTGGCTTCTGAATTGACTACTATATGTTTACTGTATGAATGTCTTTTTGAGAGGAAATTTCCTCTTTAGATTTTTGCTATTTTCAAATTGTAATGTAGTTGTGTACACCATATCAGTGATAGTCTTTGGGAGGAAATTTACTCCGTAAAATCTAGCTGTGTAAACGATGGTTGATTTGAAATACTGAATGTACAATGCAGCGACGTGCATTTTGAGAGGAAATTTACTCCGTAGACTTTTTATTCTATTTTGAAATGTAGTGGTGAACAATGTATCAGTGATATTCTTTGGGAGGAAATTTACTCCGTAAAGTGTAGCTATGTAAACGATGGTTTCTTTGGCTTTGAAATACTGAATGTACAATGCACCGACGTGAATTTAGAGAGGAAATTTACTCTGTAGATTTTTGTTAGAACTTATTTGCAATGTTAGTAGTGAACACTGTATTAGTGAAAAGCTTTGGGAGGAAATTTACTCCGTAAAATCTAGCAATGTAAACGATGGTTGATTTGGCATTGAAATACTGAATGTACAATGCACCAATGTGCATTTAGAGAGGAAATTTACTCTCTAGATTTTTGCTATTTTCAAATTGTAATTGTTGTAGTGAATACTTTATCAGTGATATTCTTTGGGAGGAAATTTACTCCGTAAAATTTTGTTTAATCATGGATAGTCGCTTTTAAATTGACTACTGAATGTTAACTGTTTCAGAGTCATTTTTGAGAGGAAATTTACCCTGTAGATGTTTGTCTTTTTCAAATTGTAATGTGGTAGTGAAAACTGTTTTCAGTGATAGTTTTTGGGAGGAAATTTACTCCATAAAACTAGCTATGTAAACGATGATTTGCGTTCTTTAAACTTTTAGTATTTGCACCAATAAATATCTTGTAAACTGTGTTATTTGTTGAGTTTTGTCAATACCTAAGGGCAAAATGCTTAAAACAGAAAAAAAGATTTTCTGTTTTGATTTTGGAATGCGTTGTATATACATGAAGGTTTTAAAAAGGGGGAGGACACACATGTTATAAATTTTACAGAGATTCTCAGACTGAGTTTTTCCCACTTTCACTGGGCCACTGTTGCACCAGAATGTAAAAGTATGAGTGACAAAGAAAACTAAAAGATTCTGTTTATTTCATTAAAAAAGATCTATCTAAGAGAAAAGATTTATTGGCATAATATGATCTGAGTGATTATCTCCATATCATTCTTTTGGTCACTGTGATAAAAGATTCATAGAGATATATTAGAAATAACAACTGAGAATATCACTTTATTTATTGTAAAGGCATGTATCAGAATTTGGATTTTATAAGATATGCTATGAGTCTCCCCATAAGAATATTTAGAATACTGATCCGATAAAAGGAATCTGAGACAATATAATCATAAATCAAGCAAAAAGATTTATCAGCATTTTGAGAATCTCTTAGTTTCCTAGAGTATTTTAGGGTAAATAAGTGCAGTGTTTATATAAATGTAATAAACATTAGGTATATAACACTGTAATAATGGATAAATACAAATATGACCTTCATAGAAAATGTATGAAGAAAAGTTTGTTAAAACTTACCAGGTAACCCGGTTACTCAGTATAGAATTATTCATACTATAAATAATCCAGTGAAATATCTTCTAGGCTGATCCAGGATTCACCTGTTCAGAAGTTTTGGTACTGAAATAGTTGTTTACATGAAGTCTCCAGCGCTGTGAAAGTCTGTATTGTTGTGTCAAAATAAGCAGCCATCGCGGCTTGTGAAGGGCTAACATGACGTCCCTGGCAAGCTTATGACGTCACAATGCATAGGTAGATCGCTGCCTAGACAGTGTACAGAAACGTACACAGTACGATCAAAAAGTAAGTCCAACCTATTTTTTGCACACGACCCTAATTTTTTTTGCACACGGTCCTTACAGATCCAACAGGTATAAAAAGATGATGCAACAGGTATAAAAAGATGATGCAACAGGTATAAAAAGATGATGCAACAGGTATAAAAAAGATGATGCAACAGGTAGTAGTAGCAGCGTATATAGTATAATGTTAACACAGTGTAAACACACCCCGTATTTAGGGGACTATGTAATGAATTGACCCACTTATCCCCCAAGGACTGTACTGAGTTGAACCCCCTATCCCCCACAGACCCGCCTAATCTGCACTCTGTTGAACCCCCTATCCCCCCAGCCCCAAAAGTGCACTGTGTTGAACTCCCTATCCCCCCAGTCCCAAAGGTGCACTCTCTTGAACCCCCTATCCCCCCAGTCCCAAAAGTGCACTGTTTTGAACCCCTATCCCCCCAGCCCCAAAAGTGCACTCTGTTGAACCCCCTATCCCCCCAGCCCCAAACGTGCACTCAGTTGACCCACCCGGCTAGACCCCTTATACTACTGATATAGTCATGTACTAAATATACAAAAATAGCGAAAATTAAACGACAGGATTTTTTAGGGGTAGGTGTGTTGTACATCCTTAATACAACAATTTCTCATGATTAATTGAAAACTAGGTAATTTGATATAAAGCGCAATTTTATCTTGAATAAAAATGAAATGCTATGTTTGGTTCACAATACAGATACATAATCTTTCTTTGAGTAAAGAAAGAAAAGATCTGTTACTAAGGAAAAACAACTGGCTAATGTAATCAGGTCCTTACTTTGTGATCCATAGCTATGTAGGCAGCTTGTTATCAATTAGTCTTTTAAGTTTTTTTAAAATAATTATTTGTTTAAAGGGGTGACAAATTTTTCAGGATGTAAATTGTAGTAGACATACAAAAAAAACAATGTCAGACAAAGAGTCACCTCAGCATGATACTGATACAGAAGTAGATTCTACACAATTGGATTCTAGCAACAACTCATCCGAATCAGAAGATTCACAATCAGAAAACTCAGAGTACGAAACTGGTGTGTATATTTTTAGAATTAAAACTTCTTTAAGGTTCCGTAAATTCCTTTTAAAAAATCATTAAATTTATAAGATTTCAAAATATTTTACTCAAACTTATAATAATATTTTTAAGAATTCATCTAAATAGTGGAATGTTTGAATTTGAATTTCACAACTTTGAATAAGGATTTAATGAATTTAAGGTTTTGCCTTTTTGTCTTATACATGAACATTAATAAAAATATTCATTATACATTTTCCTGCAATTTATTATTAATGTCCCCAGCAATGAAAATGATACTCTTAATTAAATGTTTTTTATGTTTACAACAGAGGGTGAGTCAATTGTTTCCAAAGAAGAGGAAAATTGTCTTCGATATTTCCTAGGCATTGGTATCGCAGAAAAGGCAGTAAGGATGTGGTTTGATACCGTTATTCCAGCAGATCAACTTGAAAATCATTTGAATAGTCATGAAAAGAAACTGTTAAAGAATTCCAACACTGAACAAATATCGACATTATTTCCTGGTGAGAATTTTAATATGTTACATTGTATTGAGAGGGTATTTTTTTATGTTTAAGATCTAACGTGATACCAAAAATAGGTTCAAATGTTTTATTGTAGTACTCTTAAATAAAAATAAAACACATTCCGTTTTCAAATAATACAAACGGTGACAAATTACTGGATTTAATTATTTAAAGAAAAATGACATTTAACTAGTTTTAAACTTTTTTCATCTAGAAATAGAAGCAATAAAATCGGATGATAAACACAGTTCAATATAACCAATAAAAAACAATTATAAGCAGATTTTCTAATAAATGCAGCTCCAAATTCAATACACCTTTAGGATCAAGGCATGGTCATATATATTTGCTAATTAGCCTTTGTTTTACAGGATATGGGCCAGTAGCATCGACTAGTTTTGACATATCATTGCTGTACAAAATAATAAGAAAAACGACAAAAGTTAGAAAACCAAGGCAAGATTGGGGAGGAACTCCAGATCCCATGGATATAAATCCATCTGATGACCTGGAACGAGTCCGGATTTGTCGTAACTCAATTTGTCATGGACCACAGTCAATTAGCAATACCGAATTTGAAAAGAAGTGGAAAGAATTGAAGGAGGTGAGGAAATATTTTTTCTTGTCAGTCTTAAATTTACGGGGTAAAGATTTTTCGAACATTTTATTTAATTTTCTCTTCTCTCTACATTCACGTTACAAAGCTGGAAGAACCTTTTTATAATACAAATTTACACAATATTAAAGTCATTTGGTAGTCAGGAAGAATGGCTTTTGCATGCTCACTACAAACTATTTTAGAAACAACTTGAATTTTCAACCGGGCGATAGAAATTGATTTTAAATTATGAAATAAAAAAAATCAAAAGAGAAAGTGAAGAAATATTGATATAGAAAGCACAAAGAAATTCACATTTACATGGATACCCACTTCCGCCCAAGCCCAAGGGTTGAGCTCTCGACCCTCGGAATCTGTCCCCTAGCAGTACAGGAACAGCGCGCTAGACCGCTCGGTTTTCTAGGCAAGTCAAAAAACTTGCTTTCGATGCCGATGGAATTCTCGCGGCGCTGTCCTACACTACAAGGTCATTGAGAATAGAAGTGAGATACAGTTATTTGGACATTAGTTTTAACAGAGGATTGTTACCAATACACGTTGTAATGAAATTAATTATTATTTATAAAGCACATTTTACAACAACTCTTAAACTAATATAACTGCCCTAAGTGAAGAAATATTGATATAGAAACAGAAAGAAATAAATATATATACCATATAAGTGGAAATTTTAGTGAAACGCAAATTTAGCGATTTCTCCTTAAAAACTTGTATTTTATTTTTAGCGAGAAGTAATTTTAGCGATTTTAAAATACTCCCTAAAGAAGGTAGTACAAATAACACTCAATTTATTTTTAGCGATATTCAATTTGAGCGATCTCAACAGCCTCGCTAATAATGCCGAAATTAAATCCTCGCTAAAATTTCTACTTATATATATATATATATATATATATATATATATATATATATATATATATATATATATATATATATATATATATATATATATATGTATAAACATTTTTTGTTTACCAAAATTATGGAGCAAAGACCCACTTTACATTAAAAACATACTTTAATGACATAACAATCGCATCTTTTCTAGAAATACTTGGAGTCCACTGTTTTACACTCCACTAAGTCGAGGCTCGTATAACAAACATGATTTAAATAATTTTAAAGTCGTATTTCATTACGTGAGTTGTGTAGTCTAGTGGTTAGCGTGCTAGCATCAATAGGAATGCTGCTAATGATTTTATTGCTAGAGTTTGGTTGTATATTGATTGATTGGTAGAGTTCGAGCCCAATGAATACCAAATCATTTTTATAAAAGAGTAAATTTGAATGAAAAAAATTTCCTCAGAAAGGTTTTGTTTATCATGATTTTATAAATATCAATAATGATTAATTGTATATTGTTTAACGTCCCTCTCGAGAATTTTTCAGTCATATGGAGACGTCACCGTATGATGGGGAAGGGCTTCAAATTTTGACCTTTACTCGGCACTCAGGACCAGTGAGCAGAGAGGGATCTTTATCATGCCAACGCCTGCCGCTGACATGGGGCCTCGGTTTTTAAGGTCTCACCCTAAGGACCCTCAACTTTCACTTCAAAGTGCCGAGGGCATGGCAAAGAACAGTTGCTACCCATTTTATCGACTGGGTCAGTCACGGCCGAGATACGAACTCACGACCTCCCGATCACGGAGCGAGCGCTCTACCGACTGAGCTTCCGTGAACGGTTATCAATAATGAAAATTTTACTCTAAATAATCAAGTCACAATTTGAATATTACTTTTAAATGTCTGAAGATACGGGTTTTCTGCAGGCTAAGTTCAATAATCTCCTTGTAGACGAGATATTTTACGTTAGAGGTATCTTCAAATTAATATATTTTATGCCCCCTAAACGAAGTGTCGAGGGTATATAGTATTTGTCGTGTCTGTTTGTTTGTCCCCAAAAACTTCAACCTTGCCCTTAACTTTTGATTCAGTGGATCTACGACTTTCTTGTTGCACATGTGTATTTCTTGTATCAAGACCTTTCCTTGGCTACCAAAAAACTTGACCTTTTGACCTTGGAGTTTGGCCTGCTTTTACACAAAATGTCCAAACTTTTACTTTGGCCATATCTTTTGAACAGTAGATACAAGGACATCTGTACTCCACGTTTGTATTCTTTGTTAACAGCCCTTTCATTGGATAACAAAAACTTTTATGTTTTAACCTTGACGATGTCAGAAAAAACTTTAACCTAGGCCATAACTTTTCCACGTGTGTAATTTTTGCGAAATTATACATTGGATACAGAACTTTGACCTTTTGACCTAGGAGTTTGACCTACTTTTAAAAAGCAAATCTTGACCCTATTTTTACAATGGTTAGGACTAGTGCTATCATACTTTTATTTTTACATATTTAATCCTTGTGGCAAGACCTTCCATTTGACAATGGAGTTTGACCTATTTTTAAAGATTTTTAACCTTGGTAATAAATCTTGAAGGATTAAGGCTTGGGCTTCCATACTTCACATATGTATTTTTTGTGGTAAGACCTTTCATTGGATACCAATTACCTTAATCTTTTGACCTTTACTTTGGAGATTTCTGTACTTATAGAAAAACTTTAACCTGGCCTACTTTTATATTTCAGAATTGTATTGTATTGAGTTTCCAGTTAAGAAAACTTTAATCTTTGCATTATTGCCATACGGGGGCATCAGTGTTCACATCTTGTTTTTTATTATCTTAGTGATAATTCTTATAGCAAAGATTCTTTCCACGCAAATTAAAGAAATGTCACTGTCAAAATGAAAACATTATTCTAATTTCTGTATCGTAAACTTTGATTCGACATAACATTTTATCTAATTTTATCCGTGATCTTCACTTTAAATATACACCATGTAGCATATTAAAACTTCAACTTTTTAATCTACACTGTGATCAGACACTACACAACATTGAATCCGAACTTCTCTGAGCAACACTGTCAAAATAGACGTTAAATGTACCGTCTCCATGTTAAAATCGCGTAATAAAAGATTGAGGAGCAATATGAAAACCATCTATCCTTCTGTATTCTAAATACCGGTAATCCAGAAATGAAAAAGAAACAGATAGATTACATGATAACTACGTACTGGTTCCTGCTGACACAGCAGGTAACAACATTGTCTCCGTTTGTAAGGCTCATTATATCAATTGTATTTAATTCTACATGTGGTAAAATCCAACTTATAATCATAATTCCCTTTCTAAGGAAGAAATTCTTCAAAATCGTCTGCCAGTTTGAATATTTTACATATCTCAAAGAACCAAAATGAATTTGAACTGCCCTATACATATTGGATTCGGAAACTTCATAAGAATTCTTACCAAGATACACTGAGGGTTCCAATAAATGTTCAACCAAGCTTCTTTCTTTACTCTTCACTACGACATTGACAGTAGTGAATGAAAAATACTTCAAAAGTACAGTGCGACCATATATTCAAGAAGTCTCGTTAAAGTCTTCATTTCGTAAGTTCTGTGGTCGATACTATGACCTTGTCAGCAAATACAATTTATCATTGAGTCAAATGCTGACAGACGTTTTTATACTTACCGTTAGTTCATTGTTTATACAATCTGAATTTACGACGGATTTTTCGTTATTTCCCGATTAAGACACGGCGGGTGTGATCGGTCGGCATGGGATGCTTACTCCTCCTGGCTCCTGATCACACCTCAGCTGATGTTTTGGAGGTCCGTGTTTGCTCTGCTCCTATTTTGTATTGTTTGATTGATTGATTGATGTATATTGTTTAACGTCCCTTTCGAGAACTTTTCACTCATATGGAAACGTCACCGTATGCCGGTGAAGGGCTTCAAATTTTGACCTTTACTCGGCATTCAGGGCCATTGAGCAGTGAGGGATCTTTATTGTGCCAACGCCTGCCGCTGACACGGGGCCTCGGTTTTTAAGGTCTCATCCGAAGGACCCGCAACTTTCCCTTCAAAGTCCCGAGGGCATGGCGAAGGAACAGTTGCTTCCCACTTTAACGACCAGGTCAGTCGCGGCCGAGGTACGAACTCACGACCTCCCGATCACGGAGCGAGCGCTCTACCGACTGAGCTACCGTGAACGGTTTGTATTGTTTGATAGACTTTGATATTGAATACTGTTCGTTATCCCCATCCCCTTCACCATATTGTATTTAAATTCTTTTGATTTAATATGTCAGAATGTCCTTTTCTGTATATAAAGGTCTGTAATATATACTTGGAAATAAGCAAAACACGTCATTTGTGTCGTTGACGACAATGTGTACTTACCTTTACTGCATAAATTGTCGTCCATCAATACATATTGCTGTCGGTGAAAAAATGCCTAGAACAAAATGAATGTGCAGAGTCATAAATATTATACACTTATCCACTGGGTGTGAGTGGGATAGCTCTTTTATCAAACCCGCGCCAGAGAACTATTCCCCGAGGGCTTGCACGAGGGTAGTAGTTCCTGTCAAGCGTTTTATTATACTGGTATATAAAATAATTTCTGAGGTTTTAATTATGTTGGAGTAAGATAATTCTGCAAGAATAATATGAAATCCTGATGAGTCACAATGCTACTAAAGTCATTATGACATCATCAGTTTAAAGATTTATCGCTGGAAATCAAAATTTGGCGTCAACAATTGCATGAAAATTTTCCGAGGGTGGATAGCAAAAACTGTACCCCCGGGTAATAGCTTTGCTATGCGTGGACTATAAAGGATAATTATTTTACCTTCAGAACTTCATATAGGAACCATTTGAAGTATAATAACGATTTCTTTTATTTATTGGTTAAGAACTTTCCAAAAATCTTTTATACACATTCTCCCCTATTTATTTTTCGGAACCTTTTATTTTTCGGTGTTCTGCAAATTATAAAACCCAAGGAGTTCAATGTAGATCTGTCAGTAGCTCTGTTGAGAGTTAGGGAGAGTACTGCAAGATAAGTTACTCACGGAAATGTGGCTAGTAGTGAGTAGTGAGAAGTGAGTAGCAAGTGAAGACATGCTAAACAGATAAGTTATTTTTTTTTGTTTTAATTTTCACCACACTGTTATAACTGTAGAAACGTACTTCAATCTCTCTTGATTTCAATCAATTTATTAGATAGGAATATATTCTTAATATTATTTTTCTGCAGTCATGCATGCATTAAATTTTCTTTTTGGACAGTCAAATACATGTATATATATATTCAACAAAAAAGAAACGGATTTTATTTACTCATTAAAGAAATTTTGAAAAAGTATATGGAACAACTATCTTTTTTATCATTGGATACATGTGACCTTTTTAAAGTAGAACATGGGTTTTAAACCCCTTTTGTGGAGTTATTTCCCTCGATAAATCATGTTTATGAAAATTGTGTTTTACATGATTTCTTGTAAATCGGGGTCTATTTTCCATGAACTTTTTGATTTAGAAAAACAATAAATACTTATATTAAAACCCGGCTCAAATTTATATTTTGATTCCAATGTGTGTGTTGCAATGCCACGCCTAAACAAAGATGAACGCAACAAGGCTCTAACAATAATACTAACAGGAGCTACACAACAGGAAATTGCAACTGCATTTGGTGTACATCAATCGGCTTTGCAGCACGTCCCCACCAGCAAGGAACACGGATGACAGACTAAGGACTGGTTGTAAGTGGGTTACCACACCCAGACACTACCGTCAGATCCTCTTTCAGCACCTGTGCAATCAACCCTCTTATACTGACTGCTGAAACAGCACAAAATGCACATTTGTTCGTAAGAGACTGAGAGGAGCTGGTATTCGTGAACATCATCCGTACACTGGAAATCCACTAGCGCTGAGAAGTTGCAAATGACTTATGGATTGGTTAAGACGTATGCCTCTAGAATTTGGAAGCGACGACAATGACATCAATTTAACTTGTCAATTTGGAACATAGGACGTGTTTGATTTTTATCACAACGACTCTAAAATCACTTTTTTAAAATTTAGGTTTATTAAACTGAAAACTTAGATTATCATGTTTTATTTGAATATGCGTTTCATTTTTTTAGGTCACCTGAGTTACTCAGGTGACCTATTGCTATCCGTTTTCGTCCGTCGTCGTCCGTCATCCGTCTGGTATACAGCATCTATGGGTGAAGGGGTGGGGCCAAAATCTTAAAAAATCTTCTTCTTTACTCCTGGACATCAAGCAGGCAAACTGTTGGCATGAATGTAAGGAGTATTTAGTCCTCTACCAAATTGTGGAATTCATGGCCCCAGGGTCAGGGTTTCTAGTGCTAGGGCGGGGCTATATAGATTATATAGTGAAAATGCATATTTCTTTGAAAATCTTCTTCTCTGCTCCTGGCTATTAAATAAACTAACTAAATACATAGTTAGGATTAGCAAGAGTGCCTCTTCCAGATTTGGGGTTCTGGTGTTAGGGCGGGGCTCTATAGATTATACCGGTATAGTGAACATATGCATTTATTCTTTGAGAATCTTCTTCTCTGCTTCTGGGTATAAATAAACTAACTAAGCACATAGTTATGATGAGCAAGAGTGCCTTTTTCAAAATTGTGAATTTTATGGCCCCTGGGTCAGGGGTTCTGGTTTTAGAGCAGGGCTCTATTGATTGAATAGTGAAAGTGCATTACTCTTTGAAAATCTTCTTTTGTGCTTCTGGGTATTAAATAAACTTACAAAGTACATAATTATGATGAGCAAGAGTGCCTCCTATAAAACTGTGAATTTTTTGGCCCCAGGGTCAGGGTTCTGGTGTTAGAGCAGGGCTCTATTGATTAAATAGTGAAAGTGCATTATTCTTTGAAAATCTTCTTCTCTGCTTCTGGGTATTAGATAAACTAACTAACTACATACATGTGTAGTTATGATAAGCAAGAGTGCCTCTTCCAAAATTGTGAATTTTATGACCTCAGGGTCAGGGGTTCTGGTGTTAGGGCGGGGCATTATTGATTATATAGTAAAAATACATTAATTCTTTGAAAATATTTTCCTTTGCTTCTGGGTTTTATGCCAATGATCCAAGTATATGTATTTATGATGAAAAAAGGTGCATCTAGCAAAGTGGTTTTTTATGCCCCCTGGGTCAGAGGGGGGGGGGGTACATAGTCTGAAAATATATTAATAATTTGAAATCTGCTCTTTGGTATTAAGCAATCATTGATCAATCATTTTATGATAAAATTTGCAAAATTTTGAAATATGTGTCCCCTGGGTCAGTGGTTCCTTTGTGGTGAGGTGCACATACTAGGTATAAAGTGGAAGTGCATTTTCTCTTTGTTACTCTAATCGCCTCTGGGTATTAGTAAATAGAGTAAGCATCTTAAGTTAGTAATTATGAGAAGCAATGGTGCTGCCTTTTTCAAAATTGTGAATTGCGAATTTCATGGCCTCTGGTTTAAAACACGAACCAAATTTAATTGTTTGAAAGTTGACCTATAAGGCACGTGGGCCTCTTGATGAATATAGTTGCATGGGGACTAGGACTATATTTTTTTGCGTCAGCTAAGCAAATGAGACAACAACATGACTTTAACTGACAAATCGGCTGAATGGAAATTGCATTATGGGTAACTACAGGAACTACATGAATTTTAAGCTTGAAAATAATCTAATGGCGATTGGAAAGGCACAAAGAACATGTTTTCATCCTTTTCGTAAAGCAATTTTTATTGTTTATTTTTGTTCGATTATCTCCTTGCTCACAGCGACAAACCATTTATATGTTATATAAACGTGGAATTCTAATTGTCCCCCGCTTTCGCGAAAGCGAGGGGACATTAAATCTCATTCGTCTGTCGGTCTGTCCGTCCATTACAAAAACTTTAACCTTGCCCATAACTTTTGATTGAGAGAAGCTATGACTTTCATATTTCACATGTGTATTCCTTGTAACAAGACCTTTCTTCGGGTACCACCAAATTTGACCTTTTGACCTTGCCCTTGGTGTTTGACCCACTTTTACACTAAAATTCTTAACTTTTACTTTAGCCATAACTTTTGAAAGGTAAGGACTAGGACTTTCGTATTTCACATTTGGATTTTTGTGGAGAGCCCTTTCATTGGATACAAACAAGTTTGATCTTTTGACCTTGGCCTTGGAGATTTCCGTACTTATGAAAAACATTAACAAATGCATTACTTGTAACAAGATATTTCCGAGGATGCTATGACTTCTGACCTTCACGAGTGACCTTAATTTTTTTATAATCAGCTTTATTCATAATTTTAAATAACATTTGATAGGGCGTTCATATTGGACACAATATGTCATAAAAATGACATGTTACCCACAAAGACACCAAAATTCTTTGAATTTGCTTGTTTTTATGTAGTCGAAAACGAAGTTTTGGGGTTATATAGTTTTTGTGTATCCGTCCGTTTCATTAGCTGTCTATCTGTCTCTTTGACTTTCTGTCTGTCCATCTAATTGTCTTATTTTCAGCAAACACTTAAGCCTTGTCCATAACTTTTGATCTAGTGGAGCTATGACTTTCATATTTAATACATGTATGTGTATTCCTTGTGACAAGACCTTTCTTTGGGTACAACCAAATTTGATGCCTTGGAGTTTGACCCACTTTTACACAAAAATTCCAAACTTTTACTTTGGTCATATCTTTTGAACAGAAGTAACCAGGACATTTATACTTCACATATGTATTCTTTGTGATAAGACTTTTATTGGATATCTAAAAATTGACCTTTTGACCTCGATTTTGGAGATTTACATACTTAACCTTGGCAGTAACATTTGAACGGTTAGGGCTAGAGCTTTCGTACTTCACATATGTAATCCTTGTTAAAAGACCTTCATTGGATAATAATAACTTTGACCCTTTGACTTTGGAGTTTAACCTTCTTTGGAAAACAAATATTGACCATATCTTTTAAAGTCTTAGAGCTAGTGCTTTCATACTTATTTCATTTAATCCTTTTGACAAGCCCTTTCATTTGATAACAAAACCTTTGACCTTTTGACGTTGACCTTGGTGTTTCACCTACTTTTTAAAATTTTTTAACCTTGGTCATAACTATTGAAGGGTTAAGGTTATGACTTTCATACTTCACATATGTATTCTTTGTGACAAGATTGTTTATTGGATACCAATAACCTTAACCTTTTGACGTTGACCTTGAAGATTTCCGTACTTATGAAAAACTTTAACCTTGGCAATAAGTTTTGAATGGTGAGAGCTAGGGCTTTCAAACTATACATGTGTATTTTTTGTGGCAAGACCTTTATTGGATACCAATGACCTTGACTTTAGAGAATTCGGGGCTTATGAAAAAACATTGACATTGGCAATAGGTTTTGAATGGTAAGGACCAGGGCTTTCATATTCATACTTCACATATGTAATTCTTGTGACAAGATCTTTCACTCAATACCAATAACAGTGACCTTCTGACCTTGATCTTGTAGATTTCTCTAGGGCCTACTTTTGAAAAAAAAACTTTAACCTGACGATAACTTGGAAACAAATGGTTGATAGGGCTTTCATATTTCACAATTGTATTTCAAGTTAGGAGAATCTACTTTGAATACAAA
Source organism: Saccostrea cuccullata (assembly GCF_032062105.1). Taxonomy (NCBI): domain Eukaryota; kingdom Metazoa; phylum Mollusca; class Bivalvia; order Ostreida; family Ostreidae; genus Saccostrea; species Saccostrea cuccullata. The sequence continues at coordinate 46,837 of NW_026933085.1, forward strand.
TATATAAAATGTGCATTGAAGAAAAGTTTCATCTTCACCATGATGCAATACGGGGGCATCAGTGTTTCACAAACACATCTTGTGTCTAAGTCATAATGCAAGGCGATTTGCGTCTGTTGAAATTCCCTTGTTGTATTAACGGTGAATGCAATGGTTAGGTGGATTCCCTGGCAAGAACAGGTTAATGCGAATATGTAAAAAATGTTTTGTCCATTTAAATAGAGATGTTTCTGAATATGAATCGAATCCGAATCTGAAAATGAATCTGAAACGAATCTGAATCGGAGAGATTCCGATCCCGATTTGAAAATAGATATAACTCTAAATTATACACTGAGAGTATGATTACTGATGTTTTGTCTTTGATATATCAATTAATACTTGTAACATGTATAAAACATTAATTAATGTGTGTGTAGCCCCCCCCCCCCCCCATCAACAAATATCCTGCAAGAAATAAGTATATGATTTTATTTGTATTACTATATTGATGTTACAAATTAATTGAAAATAAGAGTCTTATCATGTTCGCTAGATTCATTTTTTTCTCGTGGGCTAAGGAGTGTACTACTAGTATTTGAAATGTCAACGGCAAATCAGGGATTTTGCTAAGGAAGGCGACGAAGGGGGGGGGGGGCAAATCAATAAACTCCCATAGGCATGTTTAAGGGGTTTTAATTCTCTTCGACCGAATTTGGGTATCGTGAGATATTCTGATATATGGGCGGTGACATGTTCGCGCTAGCGAACGAGCGAGGGGTATGTGATTCCCAAGGAAGGGGAGAGGGGTTAACTTTTTTTTTACTTTATTGCATACAATTTAATGAACAACATAAACAAAGAGAGGGGCTACTTTGAAATTTTGCTCTCTTGGTCATTTGAAGACGTCGAAATTAATTATATGATAAAAGGTCTATAAGAACTGGGGAAGACGTAGGGGCAGTTCCCCACCCTTTCTATTAATTTTAATTTGTAAACTTCACAATATTTACATTTCAAATGTCTTTGTCAGAGATGAAATTACAAATAGTTAATGTACTTTATTTTCTACATAAATGTACTGGTTTATCAAAAGGTGCTGTTGAAAAAATCACGTGCAGGGCGGGACAAATAGAGACAAGAAGCTGGGCTTGTAGCACGTGGATTGACAGAATCAAGAGCATGTATAAACACTGTATAAGGGAAAACTGTCAGATTTTTCGAATGCATGACGATGATCAATTGATCTGCTTTCGATAAAAAAAAAGGGGTGCGAGAAAGTGCATGGTCACAAGATAGCGTTGTTGAAAAAAATACGTCTAAATATATAAGATGCATTTACTCAATATAAGGTTCAAAACACAATTCTTGCGAGAAACAAATAAAGTAAGCTAATGAAAAATACAATAAGGTTATTTTCGAACAGGTTTACCCATAAATTGAAAGGAGTCCCTTTTTGTTATTCAGTCTACAGAATTTGACTTATCCAATTTATAACAATAAAAATCTAGTGACAAAAATATAAACACCATCCACTATTTATTTTCCTTATTAGTACATATACACGGGCATTTTTAAATTAAGAATTAAGAAATATTCTTTTTATAATGTTTTTATTAGTTTTCGAATCGGGATCGGGATCTCACCGATTCAGATTCATTTTCAGATTCGGATTCGATTCATATTCAGAAACATCTCTAATGGTCAGTAGATTCAGATTATTTTATTTACATTGAAGCTCTGGTGTTCTGAACCAGAAACAAACTACATTTTATTATGCAAAATTTCTATTAAACAACAATTAAAAATGCCGAAAACGCTTTTATAGTTTTTTATCTTTGTATTTTTTTCATAGCATTTTTGGCGACTCTTTAACTATCTTATATCGATCATAAATTGACCTGTATTTGAAGTAAAATGTAAACCTGTATATTTGGTGCAAATGTTGCTATTTATTAAAAAAAAAATGGTAAGTTGTGCTTGGAAAGATCTGCTATGCGCATTAATAACAAGAGCCATATAATAAGGCAAACAAAGGTTGGTTAGTGAAGATGATATTATTCATTTTTTTTTCAACCATAGTATCAGGCGATTTTGGATAAATGTCGCTATAAGGCTCCATTTTTGCCGTAAATTATCACAAAAACAAAACTTTTTAAACCCCCTCCCCCCCTCAGAAAGGTCTAGAAACACATTTTTCAAAAGAAAAAGACTTTAGCAATTTCCTGTTTTTTGCCAATTAAAAAGAAAATAAAACCGATTCTATCGTATAACCTTTGAACGGATCAACCTAAACCACGTGGCTTGAATTTAAATCACAATTACATTTGTAGGGGGGGGGGGCATTGGTGTTCAATAACTTTTGTTGTTAAAGGAGTTTATAATCATAGGCGAAAATACAATGATCCCTAATAAAATGAAGGTTTTAATGGGTTTTGTATTTAAGGTCATACAAAGACTTGCTGGAGGTCAACTGGATGGAGAAATAAATTCCTTACAAGACAAAGACTTAGATCACGCAGCACGGTCCTCTGTTAAACGGAGTTTGGTAGTTTTGACTGAAAAACTTCAAAATGTACAAAAACGCGTAGAGGATCATATTCAAAAACACATAAGAGGTACATATTCAGTTCTCTTAAACCATAAGCATGGTTGAGCATTGAGCTTAAAGTTTTTAGAATTAAAGGGAAAAAAAGAGTTGATTATTATTTCTTTTATGCGTCATTTTGCTTTCACGCCTGCAAATGACGTTGTTTCCATTTATAAGGCAAAGATTATTAAATATATTTGAATGCTGTTGTGTGTGTGAGTGTTTGTGTGTGTGTGGGGGGGGGTGCATTTGTGTTTGTGTGAGAAGATGTGTAGGTTATTTTTGATGAGAGTGTGTTTATATGAGTATGTGTTTTCAATTCTTAATCGTCCAAAATATTTTTTTAAAATGCAAAAAAAAAGTCAGTCATCGAAGAAAATCTGTCAAAAATACGACGTAGCTATCATTTTTCATTCGCTTTATTAATTTGTTAATAACAGAAATTTGTAAAAAAAAAGTATATTTTGTTTCTATTTCAGAACAATTTCAGAAAAAAATACAAAAGTGGAGAGAGGAGGACAAGCTTTTCGCAAAAGTACCTGCTTATCAGTCAGTTCGTGATAAACTCAGGTCCTTGCCTTTTGTGACAGTGTCGGGCAGTGGTGGTAGAGGAAAAACTTTTCTTATTCGTCATATTGCTCTGGAGCTTGCACACGAGGGATATGAGATCATTCCAGTCTCAGCAATTGAGGAGATCCCCCTATATGGAAAGCTGTATTTCAAGCAATTATTCGTTATAGATGATATCCTAGGTGTATATGGTCTAGATATGAGCTTGTATAACAATCTAAGCAGACAGTCTGAAAATGTGCTAAGCTTATTAGAGTCGGGATCTAAACTACTCATGAGTTGCAGGTCTGTTGTGTTTAAGGAGTCGAAATCTTTAAATAGTTTTGTAACAGATATCAATCATGTCATCGATTTAGATGACGAAGAAAATGAGCTCAGTGATGAAAGCATGAAAAATATATAGAAAATCACTTACAGAAAAAATACTTTGAAGATTTTAATATACCTAGAAAATTGCCGATGTTTCCACTGCTATGTAGATTATTTTCGACTTATGAAAAGTATCAGTCTGAGGGTGAAAATTTCTTCCTTCATCCATACCAGTGTATATTTTCAGATCTTGATAAAATGCGAAAGCTCAACAAATTACATTATGCAGGCTTGGTGTATTGTGTCATCAAAGATAATTGTGTCTCTCCGAAATCTTTAGATAGAAAGTGTCTGAAAGAAGTCTATGAATGTTGTCGATTAAACAGGTCAACGTCTAATTCAGAACTTGAAGATGCACTGCAGGTATTGGTGGGATCTTATCTGATGCAGAACACAGATGGTAAATATTCTCTCATTCATGACAGCTTGTTCGAAATAGTGGCAGTTCACTTTGGAAGATGTTTTCAAGACTTTTTTATTGAACATTGTACCTCTACCTCTATTTACAACCTTTTAACATTCGTTGATGAGGGGTCAACATGTTGTGAAAATCTTATTCCTGTCTTTGGCAATCACTTTTCCGTGTTGGTAGACCGCATCATTTGTGACATAAAACGATTCAATCTGTATGAAGTGTTCAGCAGAATTGGGCAATTTTCACAAAACGAAGCATTTGTTTCGGTATTTTACAAAACTTTGAAAAAATCCAGTTATGATGAGTTTAAACAATTGTTTTTTGAGGTGGAGACTAATGAACATTTAAATAAGAAAACGAAGAAACTTTTTCATGAATTGGACCAAATATGTGACAACATTTTCGAAGCAAAAAAATTTTCTGCAATAGATTTCAGTCTTTCGCTTTTGAACAAACCTCGTGTACGTGTTGTAGACTGGATTATTGCATATAACCACGTTGGTTTACTGTCTGGTCTCATAAAAATTGTCAGGGAAAAAAGTCAGCCCGTCGAAGAAAAGGCTTGTTTCACTGATGAAAACAGTCAGGACATTCTGGGAGTGATATTTGGTAATGATCTAGAATCACATTCCTTTTGTTTACGTCTCGCGTGTTCTAGCCGCAGTTTGGATATGGTCAAATTTATATTGAGTTGCGTTAAACATGAGAGTATTAATTACCTTGATAATCAGAATCAGTGGCCGTTAATGACAGCTTCTGGTGCTGGTTGTACGGACATTGTCAAGATTCTGCTTAAAGAAGGAGCAAACGTTAATTTGTGTGATAAGGACAACTTTTCGTGCCTGAATTGTTCATGTTTGCTTGGTCAATACGACGTAGCTGAGACCTTAATCAAAGAAGGCGCTGACATTAATTTGTGTACGGTAGATGGGATGTCTCCATTTAAGGCAGCAATGATGTCAGGAAATGTGCATCTTGTGAGGTATCTTATGAAAAACGGCGCAGTCTGGAACGAAGATAACCTGTCCCCGTTGCATTTTTCATCCTATCTAGGCAACCTAGAAATTCTAAAACATTTCATTAACAGTGATCCTGAATTGAAAATTGATGTCAGGTGTCTATCTGCCGCCTGTGAAAATGGTCAGAGTACTATTGTTAAGTATCTAATCGATAAGGTAGATGTCAATGAAGTTTGTGACGAATGTGATCCTGCACTTCATAGTGCTGCTACCTCAGGTCATCTCGCTATTGTAGAATATCTAGTTGAACATGGAGCTGATGTTAATTTGCTCAGTTCTTCTAAAGAGAATCCGCTTTACTTTGCCGCAATGAAAGGACACTTACACATTATTAGGTACCTTTTAGATCATGGTGCTGATATTTGTGGTAGTATTGACACATCGTCTTTATGTGTTGCTTCAGGCGAAGGTTACCTTGAAGTTGTGGAAGAACTAATCAAACGTGGTGCTGATGTTAATCTATGTGACCGCAACGAACAGTCTCCACTATGTTACGCATCTAAATCTGGACATCTGAAGACCGTAAAGTTTCTGCTACAAAATGATGCCGATATCAACGTTGGTGCTAGTTGTTTATCTTCCGCTTGTAAAGGTGGTCATTTAGATGTGGTAGAATTTCTTATTAATAAGGTTAATGTTAACCAGGTTAGTGACATTTGTGATCCTCCCATCCATTGTGCCTCTGGTCAAGGTCATATTGAAGTAATTAAATTTCTAGTTGATCATGAAGCAAATGTTAATTTACTAAATTCTTCAAGGGATAGTCCACTTTGTTGTGCTGTGGGGAATAGACAGCTTTCAGTTGTTGAATATCTTGTAGAACATGGCGCGAACGTAAACCAGGCTATTGATATTGCAATAGAAGTTGGGCAAGAACACATCCTAGATTTTATGCTGAAACATTTGAACTAGGAAACAATTTTTTTAGCATTTAGATTAGTTTGACACAAGAAATGCAGAATTTAATAAAGTCATCATTTATTTCAAATGCTAATGCATTCTCAAGACTATAACTGTTGTCGTTTCCATTTAAATATCAAGAAAAAAGAAAAAAATATATCTCTTATTATTCATTAGATTAATATAGAATCATATTATCTGTACATAACTACATAAAAGATATTCTAATTATGTATAAAGTGAAGCCAGCATCATTTACATAAAAATCTGTGTCTTATTGATTTCTGTATCTTTTTTATTAAATAATTGTATGAATAAATGACTTAGATCGATTATCCTTTTCAAGAATTGAAAATCAAATTAACATTTGAAGAATTAAATACTAGTATCCTTGCATACTTTAATTGCTACAACAAGGCTATCTGTAATGCAATGTATAATGCAGTTTTATGTTGTTCCAGCATCGGCAGTTTTTGATAGTAAAAACATACGTAAAGGATGTCCCAAAATATAAACCATTATATTATTGACATAACGGTCAGAAAGATGTATCTGGGTAACTTTCTTTTAATTTTTTGCAACAAAATATTAGAGTAAAAAAATCTCATGTAGTCACAAAATTGGAGGAAAAAATTGTGAAAAATTGCATTTCAATCAAAAAATTTATTAAAGGATCAAGCTGTCCTTATTTTAAAACTTATTATCAAAACTAGTCTTAATTTAGTGTTACTAAATCCAAATCTAAATCTTTAACATACATGTATTTAATAAATATACTTCTGATGAAAAGACAAGAGTCTCAAGGGCCAAATCGGCTTAGAACAAGCACAAAACAAGAGTTTTATCTCACAAAAAGGCATTTTAGAACATGAAAGTGGTTTGTTTCAGTACTAGTTTATAAAATATATTTAATATTTTATTAATAATGTCAATGTTGTCATACTTTAAACTCAGTTTAGATGTTTATGCTAAAAGAATTTTGTGCTTTAAGTATTATAGTGCAATAATGATGGAATACTCATAATGTGTATTTTTGTTTATTCTTTAAAGTTATTTAAGATAGGACCCCATTAGAAATAAGCTCTCGAGCTTTAATGGGTTATCCTGGTATCTATCTAGTCATGTTAAATTATTTATTTATAAAATCCTGATTACCAACTTCCATCTTTTATAAGACCATGCATAATTATGTGTATTTATTTTATGTATGATGACATGATACCAAAAAATACTACTACTACTACTACTACTAAATCAGATTAGAACTCAAAATTTTTACTGTTACAGGGGGAGGGGGTATTGTATTTTAATACTACTTAAGAATGCCTTCATATTAATACAGTATATGACTTTGCTGTTCTTGGTAAAAAGATTTTTTTTTAAATTTCTTCCTATATATAACTTCATAATAAGTTGAATCTGATTCCCCAATGTTTCCCTCCCTACCCCCAAAGGACAATGATTTGAATTAAATAAATTTAAATCTTCAATCACGAGGATGCTTACATAAGATGCATTATTATGTTTTTTTTTTGATTTAAATACTTGTCAGAATTTCTAAGTCCCCACTTGAAAAGTAAAAAAAACTAGAGCCGAGCTCGTTGCAAAGCAACGAGTAGGTCTTCCGTCCTGTTTGACCGGAAGAAACTTTCATTTAAAAAAAAAAGAGTAATGAAATCAAAAAATGGGTTAATCCTCCAAATCTATGTTAAGTATTGCAAAATTAAGCCATTCTTTGGAACTTCCGGTTTGACCGGAAGTGACGACGACGGACGGAAAATTAATATTTAAGCTTCTAGTGACACATGTTACCCAAAAACCTGTTAAAAAAGGCAAAAATATGCATTTTCTGACTACTTCCGGTTAAACCGGAAGTGACGTCGCCGGACGTATTTTGATGACCTCATTAGATAAAGCTTGATATTTTAAACAACTTTGCTTCTTTGATGTATAACAAATTCTCAATACTTTTTGAGATATCTGGAAAAAACTTTTGGCCCTTCTAAGTCACTTAAATTAGGAGTCAGCCTTTTTTCCGAGATATCATTTGAAAGATCTTCTAATTCTGCAAAAATTATGTTCTATATATTTTAACAAAATATTTTTAGTTTAGAAGATAAGAAGCAAAATATGAGTAATTTTTGGTTCTTTTAAGCATTCTAATTTTTGACCCCTATATAGCCATTTTAAATAGAGAAATCGAAAAACAAAAACCGATGTGCACAACTTCAATCCTTCTATTATCTAAAATCAGTGAAATTTCTGCTCCAGCTCTAGCCGTCTCTGAGCCTTTGTCTGGAAACGAAAACCTATAAATTTTCATTTAAAGGAAAATAACTCAAAACTGGAAGTGACTTTTTGAAATTTTAGTCAGCATTCTGATAGAGTTTATTAACGTCTATAACCTCTGAAAATTTGAGCGAAATCCGTTGAGAAATGAGTGAGATATGGGGCCTCAAAGTTGCGGTCTAGGAAGCAGAAGAAAAACTAGAGCAAAGCTCGTTGCAAAGCAACGAGTGGGTCTTCCTTCCTAGCGATAAGCAAAAGATTAAATGTTTCTGTCTAGATTGTCAACTTTGCTAACATTCTCTTTTTCGATTTGTCTCAAAAACCCTTACTTGAATTCTTTAATTTGGTGTGAGCATGAGGTCTAAAGGGTACTCTCTCTAACAGCATTCTTGAAATCGTATCCACAACAGTTTAACTTCCAATATTATGACTTTTGATATCGGATATATATGCAATTATGTTTGTGAAACGTGTCATACTACAGAAACATAAGTGTTTTGCTACATTACCATCTTAAAAATGGCTTTAAAATCATTTAATTTACAATATAACTAGGTAAATAAAATAAACAAATTATAT